>NW_013665828.1:217856-221790 GCF_000517525.1 Limulus polyphemus | reverse complement strand
GTTGTAGCACAAGATAATTAGTGTGCGGACCATTTTCATTTATATATTGCTCTGTGAACACAAATTAGTTAGCATAAATCAGTTAAATGACGAAAAATTAGATGTTTATTTACTTGTGACCACTCAGTGTAAATTTCAGGAAAATAAAACGCTTATCATAATATGTATGTAGTGATTTTCAATTAGTTATAATTGTATTTTTTTATTTTCAAGCACGTGAAGTTAAAACTAAATTTTTTCAGAGTAATAACTCTATATGAATCTAAGATACTCCTAATCTACAAGTCAGGTTATCTAAAACAAATTAACCCTTCATTTTATTACTTTAAAATCAAAGCGATGAAAGTTTAAGATACGATTTCTGTAATTTTCAATAATTACCAGTTCCTGATTGATTCTAACAACACACTTCCATTTTTATTCATATATATTTTCATTTCAGAATCAACCAGCTGATGTAAGATTTTTTGAGTTCGAGTCTTGCATAAATAATTCTAAAATTCGTAAAGGCATCAGAAAGAAATGGATACTGAGTAATAATAGCAATTAGGGAAAATACTTTCAGTTTTAATTAGTCTACCCTCATTTAATTAATTACAAACTAGAGAAGCTGACTGACCTATTGCAACTTTTTCTCTGAGTATTTTGAACAAATTGCTTCTTACTGGCACTTCCAGATAATAAATACAGTGGGTTTCGTCTTCAGAAAATAGAATGTAGAAAACTATTAGAAATCGCTTATTTTTACTTCTCAGGGAGCTCTTCAGCTACAAAAACAAACAAAGTAAATGATTCGTAAGAGAAAAAGTTCTAAGAAAGCAATTACTTGACGAGCGTTTCGCTTATTTCAAATGTTGCTTTTTGCTGTTTAGCAATCACGCTGCTTAACGACCTTCATCACATTTGGTATTTTATAATTTTATGTAATTCGTACTGATTGTACTTCTTATTATGTTAGTTTTATTAATAGTGTAAATCATTAGTTTTATACTCACCTGATGACGACTGCAATTTTGAAAATATTCCAAGCAAACTTTCTTGGACTTGATCTTTACGAATTATATACTAAGAGTTATAGATATTGTAGAATTAGCTTAGTGTAAAAATATGGAACTATGTTCTTTAGAACACCTTAACATTTCAAGAATCTACAAAGGACAGAGGCTGTTTCCATAAACTTTTAATTATTCAAAGTGATTACAACAAAGTATTGGAATCTGATGTACTATTCAAAGAAGAAATATGAAGTAGGAATTAAGAAAAGTAATTTCATTCCTGAATAAGTTTGCAAGCAAATAATGAAATTGAAATTCCAAGGTTTATATAAAGTTTAAAAACCTAAATCTGATCAACCAACATACCGTTTCAACTATTACCACCTTTACAAATAAATTTGCTTAATTCGTAGCTCATTTTTTGAGAGTGCATGTTAAAATATACTTACAGAGAGAAACAATTCCGATTTTGTAAATCTTTAAATAAATTTTAAATATTTCTTGTTTGTTTTAATTTAGCGCAAAACCACTAGAGATTGTTTGTTTATTTAAGCGCAAAACCACTGGAGGTTGTTTGTTTATTTAAGAGCAAAACTACTAGAGGTTTTTTTAATGTAGCGCGAACCTATTAGAGGTTTATTTTAATTTAGCGCACAACTACTAGATGTCTATCACGCTAACCATCTCTAACTTAGAAGCAAGAGTAGAAGTGAAGGTGTCTGGTCAAAACCACACACCGCTAACTCTTGAGATACCAACGAAACCCAACGAAAAATAGGATTAATCGTCACATTATAACACTTTCACGTCTGAAAGAGGCGAGTGTGTTCAGTAACGGGATTTTAACTCACATCCCTCATAGTGCGAGTCGAGCGCCGTAACTATCAGGCGATGCCAGGCCGTTTTAAATATTGACAAATCAGCCTATCATAAAACAATATTATATTGAATTTCTATGTATTGAAATTTAGTTCAATTAATCATCCTCACTCCACTTTTTTTCAGATGAAAGTCTGAGGGGTTATAATGCTACGAATGAGGTTTCGATACCTTTAGTGGGCACGGCACAGATAACCCATTATGCTTAACAATAAACGTACAAGCAAACTGCGTAAGCGTCCTGATATATTTAATTTTTTTTCAATTTGGCAAAAAAGTTTTTCTTCACTACTTCGGGACCCCCAATGGGGAGACATCCTCTTAACTCTAAAGAGTTCCTCTCATTACTCATGTGTTTTCTTTCATATAATAGTTTTACATTTATACACATCAATTGCACAGTAAAAATAATTTGGAGAAACTTTATTATATACCATGTTTAATAGTTCGATATCTCCAGGTTTTCTGCAACTTTAGTTTTATCTTGTATTGTTTTCTATAATGTACAGTTAAGGATTAACTAAATCAAAAGTTTTCATCGTTATGCTTACTTTTGTAAATCCACAATAATTTGGTTTAACTTTGGAGTTCTTACATTTTAATAATCAAGTGTTTTACAGCTTTATTTATTCTCAGCGCATGTGTAGAATCTATAATTTGTTGTTAAAATGTACTTATAAAGAAACATCTGGAGAATTCATTGCTTGCTTTCCAAAACGTTAACAACCAATATGGCGCCGAACCGACCGCCACTAATTTTATACCTATTGGTTATAATTCTCCATATATGAAATTATTACAGATAACAAAAAACACAGTTCTCTCCTTTTTTAACCTGACTGTTCGCAAATAACTATTTAAACAGCCAGTTCTTTTATAAAAATTGGTAGTTAAATGCTCTGCTATCTTTCAAAGCTATTATTTCACCTACAAAAATGTCATAGGTGAAAGGTTACTTAATTTCAAACGATATTTTACTTCAATAGCACAAAGTTTGCTTTATAAGACAAGTAATAAAATCATCATAGGTTAACATATGGTAATAAAAGTCTTGTTTTTTGTACTTTCATGAAATCTCTGTAATATATGAATAACTTTGGTATCGTGTTTCATAAACGGCGTTAGTATGTTCTTAATTTCTTAACATTATTACGGTACTCACTTTCTGGTTTTACCCGGTATTAATTTCACCTGGACCTTTTCTAAAACTCTTAGGCTTCATATATAAAAGTGCCTTAAGGAAAGATTCGCATCTTTGGATATCCAGAACGATCGGTGTTCATCATTTCTTCCTGGCTGATCGTGAAAAGAAAAACGAGTCTAGCTCATGGGAATTATAATCGATATTTTTCCTTTCTTTATTTTTTCGAACAATTTGTAGTTTTTATAACCTTTTAACCTTTTTTTTTCCAACACACCGAAAAGTTTTTTATGTCATAAAAATAGTTTAAAATATTTTATTTAATCGCTATACATTTCTGTTTGTCAGTCAATTGCATAAAATTATTAGATTTTTGTGAATTACGTTCAGAATACTTTACTTTATGATTTTTATCCCTGGTTAAAAGAGGCAAGTGATTCAGTTTCTGGCTTATTTCGCCTATTTTTGTTTTGTTTAGATATCATAGAATTGAAGTATCTGTGAATCTTGTGGAATATAAAAATTTGTTCCTATAAAAACTCATAAAAACTTCTTTAGTATATCAGTTCTCGCAATAAGGAAAAAAGTATTAATAATTTGCTTTTTTTTAAATTATAATCACTAAAATTGTTTTCAGTGTTCATTATTTCCTGAAAACTTTCATCAGAACTATAATTGATTTCCACACTCGATTTCTCTTTCTTAGAAGGTTAACATGCTGAACATTTACACCTCGGAAATAAATATGTAAATACAGCTTACAAGTCATGGGATATTTCTTGGATCAATAAACATTACGGCACATTATGTTTATTAAAATGTTATTTTGAAGGTTATAAGATATGGTTTTACTGTTTATTTTTTCAGGAAAAGGAATTTATCAGTAATCATTTGAGACAGCAATAATACAAAGATAGCT
>NW_013665828.1:209753-216983 GCF_000517525.1 Limulus polyphemus | reverse complement strand
GAACTATAATTGATTTCCACACTCGATTTCTCTTTCTTAGAAGGTTAACATGCTGAACATTTACTATGCACATAGCAGTACCTACTGTTGAAAGCAAATAATCATCTTATCGTTCTTAACACCTCGGAAATAAATATGTAAATACAGTTTACAAGTCATGGGATATTTCTTGGATCAATAAACATTACGGCACATTATGTTTATTAAAATGCTATTTTGAAGGTTATAATATATGGTTTTACTGTTTATTTTTTCAGGAAAAAGGAATTTATCAGTAATCATTTGAGACAGCAATAATACAAAGATAGCTTATATATTGCGTTACTTATATAGAAATACATATATTAAAGTAAGCTACTTCATAGTTTACTTTCATTTTGTTCAGATTGTTATGATCCATATATGGAAGTGAATAAACTATTGTTTGAGGACTGCCTTTTGATTTCATGATACTTTGTTTTAAGATATTTAATATTTACAATAGGTCGTAAACTAAGATTAAAAATAATATTAAATTACTTTTCTACCGAAATCGTAAGACTCTTCGGTTTATCAACCGTGTTTTCAACTGGGGTGTTCTACAGAAGAAATAATTCGTTTACATATTTTGATTGTTTATCAGTTATCCAAAGAAGGGAACTTTAGATTTCGTTTTACTTTGATCAATTTCAAAATTGTAATTATTCGAAATCGTTTATAGTTATCAAATAAAGGATTTTTTAATCCAACTTGTAACGATAGGTATATTAAAACTGAAAATTTTACATGGAATATTACCACTTACTATCTGGATATCTGTAGATATTTAACTCCAGCTCCGAAAGGGATCACATGTAAAACTTATTACTGCTTATACTACAGTTTGGTGAAGAAGACAGCTCTCTACTCACACTAAGAAATGATTTATTTTAAAACTGAATAATCAAGAACCATGGAAGAAGATTTCCAGGTAGAAAAAAATGATTATATGATTTGTTGTGAAGGTTACATCAATAACATAAACTGTATAGTAGAACCGAGCGCTTCAAAACCTTTTATATAAGTTCAATTTTGATCAACGAAATTTGGTTATCTTTTATCATATCCAATCTCAAGTCAGGGTTATGTCCGGAAAATTACAAACTACGTTTAAGAACCAACCTTTAAAAAATACAAGTGTAAAAAACTCTTTAAATGGTTGCAAATTTGTTACAACCAGGATATTGATTATGAAATACTGCAACATTCGTTTTTCAAAAATTCACCATCTTAACTCCCAATAATGAAAGGAAAACATTTATGTTATAAATTACTTTTCATTCGAAGTTTTGAATATGGTTTATATATATGGAGAGTGGTTACATTTAAGATATCAGTTGTAATACAGATAAGCTCAAAGTAAAAATAAAATCAGGATTTGTTTCATTTCTCACCTTTATTTCGCTGAGTTATTGCATATCTGTTGCAAAAACGTTATCATATATTTTTAACTTATACTTCTTAATATAAATGGTAATTATGAAGTGTTTTATTTATAGAATTCGCAGTGATATTGTTTTCCCGAAGTTAAAGGTTTCTGCTTTAATTTGTTTGTACATTTTTCACTACGAAGACGATCTGTACAAGAACAAAATATAAATCTTTACGATCTGTATTTGAACTATTTCGAATTATTATAGAAGCATATATATGTTTTGTTTTTTCTATTTAAGTAACGCTATAACGTCGTAAAGAAATATTTCTCATATATGTTTACAATACATCTATTCAAGTTTTTCTGTCACGTATATAACATCTTCAACAATTAACTTTGTCAATCTAAAGTGTTTTAACTTGATGGATGATGTGACACAAACAGCAGTAGCATCGTCCAGCTGCCTTATTTTATCAAGATCTGTTTGATGTGGTCATCTTCAGTAACGTCAAGGATGATAGTGTTTAGTTTCAGAATTTTTACTTCCATTTTTTTTTTATCCTCCCTGCTCTTCAACGCCTTTATATTTCGTACTTCACGCGTCTCACTTGAAAGATGTATGTAACCTCTGAGGTAAGAAAATCACGTGACTGACCGCCTTCGAAGTTTGACAGCATTACTTCTGTGGACCAGATGACTAGAAAGAAAATACGAGTAGAAGGAGATAAGAAAACACTTGACTTCCCTAAGTTGACAGTTTACACCCTTACAAATAAAACAGAATATAGACAGCCACCACGTGTGAGTTTCAGTGGCGTTTGTAGATTCACGAATATGCCCAAAGCTTTTTTCGTTAATTTTGTTGAAGATTTACATTTTTTTTTCTCGCGCACAGAAAATATGAAAACAAAATCTCTCAAAATGTTTTACGATATATGTTTTCAAATGCTTCCGTAAAATTAATTATAACGAACCTTGTAATAAGCATGTAATGAAAGGAGTTAAGACGTCTCAATTCCTCCCTTAGGATGTGATTGTATTTTAAAGCTGCAAAAACAATACATAATTAACTGAAATGAATGATCTTTAAATGCCATTCGATCTTGTCGCAGACATAGATCCAGTTGTAGATTTATGATTGTTTGTAATTAAGCACAAAGCTACACAATGGGCTATCTGTGCTCTGCCCACCACGGGTATCGAAACCCGGATTCTAGCGTTGTAAGTCCGTAGACATACCGCTGTACCACTGGGAGGCGGATCCAATTGTAGCGAAAATATTTATTTTGAGAAACTTTTTATACACACACACAAATATTAGGCAGAACATATTTTTTTCAAACGTTTAGTTATATCACTTTCCAAAGTTAACCTGCAATTATTTAATAACTCAGAAATAACACATAAACAACACAAATAACACACCCAAAAGAAAAGTAATTGCAGAAAAACAAGGTTCACCATAAGGAATTGTAATGTTTGAGTGAAAGGATCAATAGATATACTTAACTGCTAATTTTCGGTGTTTGAAATGTTGATGTACATATGAGAGGAAAGTAATCGGCCCGGCATAGCCAGGTGGTTAGGGTGCTCGACTCGCAAGCTGCGGGTCGCGGTTTCGAATCCCCGTCCCACCAAACATGCTCGCCCTTTCAGCCGTGGGGGGCGTTATAATGTGACGGTCAATCCCACTATTCGTTGGTAAAAGAGTAGCCCAAGAGTTGGCGGTGGGTGGCGATGACTAGCTGCCTTCCCTCTAGTCTTACACTGCTAAATTAGATACGGCTAGCGCAGATAGCCCTCGTGCAGCTTTGCGCGAAATTCAAAACAAACAAACAAACAAGGAAAGTAATCTATCCATCTGAAGTACTTTTTAAATGTGTGTGTATGTCTCGTGTTTTCTCTTTTCCTTTATCCCTTGCTCGCTCAGCAATAAGCTTAAGAGCTTATAACGATAAAATTCAGGTTCGATTTCCTCAATGGGCAGAGTATAACTTTGCTCTTAATAACGAACAACCCACTTTTATTATTTTCTTAATATATGCACATAACAGTATAAAGCCAAATTTTTCTACATATAGACATTTAATCCAATCTTTTTGAATAACTGTAATAGTAAATACTTTACTTATCCATATTTTTGTCACATCACATTTGTAGTCATGGGCATTCCTTTATTTATAAAAGTACTAGCGTATAGCCTGTCAAAAATGACGGGACAAATACTACCACTCCCACCCCATAGTATATCCTAATCTCACATTTCATAGCTAACTGAAATGAATAAATTTTGCGAAATCAAGCTTGACCAACAAAGAGGCAAAAAAGTACAGTCGAGGTAGTCAAACGTCGGTAAATTCCTTTGTGAACCAATCAAAATTAAGATAATTTATGAAATTAAGTCGTGACATATTCATAGAATAATTATTTGTAAAAATCAGTTACATTAACAACTTCAATATATATATATAGAAAGGCCCGTGCGTTTTGGTAACACTACGTTCCAACAATGGCTTTAATGTCATGTTGTTAGTCTATGTACTGAAAGTATAAAATGAAATGTATAGACCACAAAACTGGAAAATCATTATACAATTTTTGTAGTGATTATTTTCAAGCTTTGTACTGTCAGTTTCGGTTTATGTTTTAGTGAAAGCTCCTGAAGAAGCTGTAAAGCGAAACTTCGAGTGTCTAATTAAATATATATAACGTTTTTGTATTATAAGGTCGTTTATTTCTAGTATTAACAAAACTGGAAAATTATTTGTTAATTTCTTAATTTAGAATCGCCGTTGATTAAAGAGGAATGTTTTTTATTTAAAACATTGGTGATATAACAGAAAGTAGCTTAATTCAGAAACGATTTGAATTTTAAATTGAATCAATATTTTTAATTTCATGAGTAAGTTTATGCACTTGGCTCTAGGCTAGGTGATCCCACACTACGTCTTTACTTTTATATCAACACTCACTACACTTATAAGGTTTCAAGGCACCCCCTCACGGCCCTCTTGTACCCCCGTAACTAAAATCGTAATGGGCAGACAGTAATCGAACTATTCTGTCTGTATAAATGCATTTTGGTTTCTCTTATTCCTCCTATTTCGAAAAATCACAATTTTTACTATAATATGTTGTAATAATACTCAGTTTTTACCTGTCCTGAAAATGCTCGCGCATCTTACTATCGAAATGCGCATGCCCACGCACTTTATTTCCATGGATGTAAACAAAAGGCGGATGTAAATATAATTTAGTATAAATTTTTTTTGTTTTGTTTGCAGTTAAGCACAAAGCTACACACATTGGATTCTCTGTATTTTGTTTTTGTACAATAAGATATTAGAAGCTTACCAAAGTTTTAAAAAAGGGCTAACGTTAGGTCATAGAATAACATTAGAAGATTATTTATTGATAGTATTAAGTGCGGTAAGACTTAGCTCTAACTAAACTAAAGCAAAACACGTACACACGTTACAGTATTAATTTATCCCTTTATTGAATAGAGGCCGTACTTAATAAAGGCTTAATTAATGTTAGACCTAAGGCAAGTGGACTTATAGATTTCTGCGGTTAGAATTCTTTTGTATTATTCGATAAATCCTGTATCTGTAGAGGTACTGTTGTAATAAAGACATTAATTTGACCGCAAATGTTCTGCGGGTCTCTGCTTGTTGGACAATAATCTGAAATAAAAAAATCATTGGTTTTAGTTAACTAAAGATACTACAAAATCAAATCAATATATCGAAGCACTAAAGTGTTTATATAATTGTAATTTTAACAATAACCTGTGACTCATGTTTTTGTTTGTTGTTCATTTCATAATGATGTGAAACGTGAGTTACTTCATCGCGGCGCTTAACGTTCTTTTCAACAAAATACATACTTGTGGATAATGCAGTATCCTAAGTATTCTATCATTATGAGAAATGTGTACGTTTATACAGAAACGTGATAAGAACATATCTGTTATCAAGTAAGATCAGTCTTCGAAGTCAAGATTCGATTAAATTTTCTCTAGATAGTTGCAGTCAGAGACGGTTTAGTGTCAATATTTTCGATTTTTCTCTTCAGTTCAGGATTACAGAGTAGCTTCGTACACACCCTTAAGATCAGAATTGTGGCGTGTACATTCGTACGTTATAAATGTTTTACATAATGTGCTGGCTCGGCATGGCCAGGTGGTTAGGGCGCTCGACTAGTAATCTGCGGGTCGTGGGTTCGAATCCTTGTCCAACCAAACATGCTCACCCTTTCAGCTGTGGGGGCGTTATAACCTGCAGTCAATCCCAATATTCGTTGGTAAAAGAGTAGCCCAAGAGTTGGCGGTTGGCGGTACTGACTAGCTACCATCCTTCTACTCTTTCACAGTTAAATTAAGGACGGCTAGAGCAGATAGCCCTCGTGTAGCTTTGCGCGAAATTCAAGACAAACCAAGTTTCAACGTATTTTACAGTACATAATAAGGATTCAAAATGAGATTAATTTGTTTAGGATGCAATTTCATAATATTCGTCGTGAAAGTTCATTCAGTTCAATTAATAATTATACTGTAATTGTTATTCGATTACGCTTTTTCCTGTTACATAAGACGTACTTGCAACAGTGAAGTGTGGGGAATATTTTCAAGATGTACATATTTTAAACTAATACCAAATTATTTATGTATTGAAGTACTTGTAATATCTAGGATTTTTTGGTTATTACATATTCTCAGTACAGAAAGGAACCTAAAATTTCCTGCTCTGTTCTAAATTGACACAAAACTGTAGAACATAAAAATCATATCAATATGAAAAAAGTATAATTTAAAATTGTCAAACTTAAACCTTGACCAGTATGCCTGAGGGAAATGCAAGATTAAGCTAGTTTATATATTCACATGATTAATAGACTTCGAGTTTCAAAGTCATTTAGGATTTATAATATAGTCTGAAGGATGTTCCCACGCCAATGTTTCCTAAATTATGTAACAACACGTGATTAAATGATGATGGCAGACATTGAAGATGAAAACTATATATAGACAAAAGACCTTCTTTCAAATAAAGTTCGCTTCCTTTTTAGTCAAAAGATAAATCACTAGGGCCTTAGTGTAAGCTCAGTGCAATCACATATACGTAGAAGAGTTTCTTTACACATGGAGAAAGCCATCCACGTGTATATCAAGTCGTATATTATAATTTTAATATTTAATTTTAAAGAGTTTGATACCATAATTTTCTACCCTAAACTGTGGTCGTGTTGGTATGCCTCTGAAGAAAATGTATGTTGTGACGGATATATTATTATATATTTATTTTAAATCGATGTTTGCTTAAATTAAATGTATATTTAGAAATGTACATTACTTATAGTGTTAAATATGTATTGCGAAACTCCCGTCTATTCTCTAAATATTCTAGAGTGTAAGAATCAACAATATATGTGTGTACGTAAACGATAGTGTAAGCGTCAGTACTGTTACGTAATCTGAATTTTCGAGAAACTCTTCACACGCCTATAAATATAAGCAACGCTACGCGCCAAAAACAAACAGTAACTATTATTGGTTTTCTATAGTTGGTGTGCTATAAACTTCAAAAGCTATAACTGTGATTGTTATAACGCTTATTAATCGGGAAACGTCAGGTATTTGACCAGAAACATTATAAATTTCGAACATTACACATCATTCAACTTCAGTGGATTCACATCGGACATTTGTACTTTTACGAAAACGTTACCTAACGTCACCGGTAAGAAAAATCGACATGTGATCAGTAAAAACCACAGAGCTAGCTAGCTCACTATTAAGTGAATTGTACCTACGTCAACTCGAAATTAACTCGCTC
>NW_013665828.1:206640-209340 GCF_000517525.1 Limulus polyphemus | reverse complement strand
TGTAGTAGTTGTTTGTAATAACTGTTATTGTAAATTGTATTGTTGTTTATATATTAAACATTTGTATTTAAAAAAAAAAGAAAACTGTGTGTTGTCAATCTTGTTGGTAAATATCATAAATTGGTGATATATCAGCATTTATTTAACTATTAAATTCAAATTATCATTTAGCTCGATTTCAGACCATTCCTACGTAACAATGTTTTTTAGGTAAGTGCTCCTATAAAAGTGTCGAAAGGTCAAAAGTAGGAAAGTTAATATTTACATCATTGTATGGATATTATATATATATATATATATATTTAATTCCCAATATATTTATATTACCTTACCATGAATAACTCTTGATTGTTATTAAGCACGAAGCTACACAATGGGCTATCTGGGCTGCGCCCATCCTATGTATCAAACTCCTATTTTTAGCATTATAAGCCCTCTGACTTATGGTAATGATAAACGGTTAACAACAGTCTTATTTTACAGCTTATCTTGGTAACACGTTTGAAATTATGCAGGACAATGAACAATGTTGTCATCGGCCATAACCACGAATGACTGATCTTGAATGGGCAGCTAATAGTGTTCGAATGTTCGTAAAGTGTTTCTATCCCCTAATATTCTAACATAAAACACGGAAGTTGTACATCGTTCTATACCTAAGACACTTCTTACATGGTAGTACGATTGCTGTAACTGTCTGATTTTTCTTCTTTCAAAAGTTGATATTACTTCTATTTTTCAATGACCCTAATGCAAACTGTAATATATTATAATATGAAGAAAACCTCTTTACTAAACAGATAAAGAAAAGTTGGAAACAAAAATGTTATTTGTTTGTTTTTTCCCTTTATCGTATTTCTTACATCACTTTCAATTTGCTTTCTGTTAAACTCCCGTTCTTGAGTGATTAAACCAGCAGATTTCTCAGGAAACTCACAAGTCGACAGTTTGAATAAGAGCATCAGGTGAATCAATAGTAAAACTAGCGTAGGAATTGAATATTACGTTGTGATTTATGTAAATAAAACTCAAACAACATGTAATTACTATATGCATGTTTCTCATTTCAAAACATCAATGGCAACCATATCCCAGATTTTCTAATTAGTGTGACATAATTGAAATTCAATATGATCGAACGGCAGTTGTATTCAGGCAGCATGCATGCTGCTACAAAATTACGAATTTTGCTAACGTATTATATTATAATTAAAGCTTCTAAAATGAAATATGATTTGTTTTAATCATTTTAGACGTTAATCTATACAGTAGAAGCCAATGACATACTTTTATTTCTCATTGTCTTTCTGTGAACTGTTAGGTAAATATCAGAAGGCTAAAACTTTGAGTTTTATCATGAATGAGGCAGTTAGTCATAAGACATTAATGTCTTTCCCGTACTGTTTCTTAAAACGGAATTAATGAAGTAATTTTCAAATATTCAAGATTATTTTGACCATTTTGTAATATAACTGTGTTTAATAATTTTAACTTTATATATATATATATACATATAAATGAAACCATCTTTCTATGCCACATATATATTTTTGTTTACAATACATTCTTAAAGAATCTATTAATATTAATTTAGTTTTCAAATCTTCCCAGGACCAAAATGATATATCAGGAAGATAAACGTTTATCTTCCTGATATAAATCTTGAGGCGATGAAAGGTTCAGGGTATGTAATTTAGAGCAGCGAGGCCTATGTTTCATTCAAGCTCTTGAAAGTTTTCTCATGTATTCGTATGAACTTTGACATTTTACCTTTAGATTTTTAATAACCAGGAATATAATTTTCGTAAATCTGTCGTCTACAGTCATCACTAAAACGCACACGTTATGATGTTAAGAAAGGTGCAAGGAACCGCATTTTGAGTAAGTTCTGCTTACTTAGTTATCCTGTGACTTTAGTGCGCTTCTTTAGATAATGTTATTGGTAAAGCACGCAAGTTGATTAGTTAATTCTAATTTTCCCCTCTACTCCTTTGTGTCCTTGAATGTTGGTTGGAAAATGAGATCTGAGGAAAGTATGAAAGTAACTAAAGGTTTAGTACACTTGGCCACAACTAGTATTGTGCTAGATACAAAAACTGAAATTTTACTATTATTATTGTTACTGTTAGGGGTAAAAATTCTCATCACCGAACATACTCTCTCTTTCAGCTGTGGAGACGTTAGAATTAAACGGTTAATCCCATTATTCGATTATAATAGTTCAAGGGTCGGGGTGTATAGGTGGTGTTGACTAGCTAGTGCGACGGATTTATTATTATATATATTTATTTTAATATCAACGTTTGTTAAGATTAAATTTATATTTACAAATATGCATAGCTTATACTGTTAAATATGTATTGCGAAAATCCCGCCTATTCTCTAAAGTTGTAGAATATTTTCGAGTGTAAGAATCAACAATATACGTGTTTACGTAAACGCCAGTGTAGCTTTGTATAGTTATGTAATCTGAATTTTCGAGAAACTCTCCACACGCCTATAAATATAACCGACGCGCCTAAAAAAATACAGTATCTATTATTTGGTTGCTGTAATTAGTGTGCTATAAACTTAAGAGGCTATAACTGGGATTGTTATAACGCTTATCAATCGGGACACTTTGACTAGGAACATTTATAAATTTCGAACATTACACATCATATAACTTCAGTGGATTCACATCGGACATTAGTACCTTTA
>NW_013665828.1:205258-206088 GCF_000517525.1 Limulus polyphemus | reverse complement strand
TTCTAATAATTATTTGTCATAACTGTTATTGTAAATTGTATTATTGTTTGTATATTAAAACATTTGTATAAAGCAAAGAAAACTGTGTGTATCTATCCTGTTGGCAAATATCATAAAATGGGTACATATCGGCATTTATTTAACTACTAAATTTAAATTATCATTCAGCTCGGTTTCAGACCATTAGAAATTGTAATACGTAACACTACTTTCCCTCTAGTCTATCACTTTTAAATTACGTATAACTAACGCAGAAAGCTATCGGATAGTTTTGTGCGAAATTCAATATACAAGCAAACAAGTTAAAGATATTACAACAATGAAGTTTAGAAGGAAGTAATGAGAATGTTCTCAGAAAATTATGTTATAATATTTTACGATTTTCTTCTTCGTGGAAACTAACCTATACATATCACCGTTAAAATAAAATCAGTTCATGGTGGCATAAATGCCCAGTTATTATTATTTTGTTTAGTTTTCGCGCAAAGCTACACAAGTGTTATATGCGTACCAAATTTTGAATTGATAGATCTGATGGAAAGCAGTTAGTCAACTGCACTCACTGTCGATTACACAGTCCTGCTAATTTAATCTACATAAAAGTTGGTTTGGTTTTAATAA
The DNA here is from genome assembly GCF_000517525.1 of Limulus polyphemus. NCBI lineage: Eukaryota > Metazoa > Arthropoda > Merostomata > Xiphosura > Limulidae > Limulus > Limulus polyphemus. The sequence continues at coordinate 205,467 of NW_013665828.1, read as the reverse complement.
CAGCTTTTCCATAATTCAGCTACGCAGATTTAGAAAATAATATTCATTTTTTTTCTATCACGTTAGGATTTTTTACAAATCGGGAAGAAGAAAAATTCTTACTTAGATCAAATTATCTTTTCTTGTACCACAATGAACATTTTTTATTATTATTATGTTTGTTAACAAAAATACAAACAAACTGAAGAAAAGAGAAGGACATTGATGTC
>NW_013665828.1:185288-204295 GCF_000517525.1 Limulus polyphemus | reverse complement strand
TTTTTTTAAAAAAAAATTTCAATGAGGTATGAATACAACGATCAGTAATTACTTGCACAAACAAGGCGGCGTTTCTGCTAGTCTACTTCATTTATAAAGCTCAGTTAGTAGAGCATTCGCTTGGCCTGGCCAAGAAATATATAAATCCATCTGAAAGGAAAGAGAATACCACACTGTAAAAGAAAAAATCGAGTTCAACAATTTTTCATAACGTGCGACTGATTTACGATGATTGGCTTAGGATTAGTTGCCCACCACGGGACCACTTATCTCACAAAAATGAAGTATATTTTCGCCATAGGCTCCTGACCCAAGATACAACAATCCCGACAGTAGTGTCCACATTCATTTGGGCCATTCCTATAAAACGCAAAGATTTAAATTATGCTTTAAATGTAGTTGTTATGAGTTAAATGTAGGCCATTCTACCTCATATAGGTGGTCCGTTTCATCCAACATTATAGATAAAGTAGCCACCTATCGTAAAAAGTGCGTTTTTCAATATTCAAAAAAGGCCTATGTCCAGTCTTTGTTTTATCTAATAGTGACATTTATCATGAAACAGTGATTATTTTAAAATCCTTAACATTTTTATGACACTCATCTTAACTGCTGAAAATTGCATTCAAAAAAAGGAGGCAGTTTTAATCCTCGTTTCCTCTACATTACCATTTCAAATGATAAACGATTAACATGATTGTACTTTATGTACTTTACGGTCGTATTTATATGGTTGATTTACATGTCTACCTTTTGTGCTATATTTACGATTGGTTTCAGTAATTTCATATACTAGTGGTTTAAACAGTGATCTATATCAGTACAGGATACCAACCTTTCATTATATATCGGTATTAGCTCTTGTTAAAAAATATTACACTGGATTTTTAATCTTTAAACTTTAGCTTCTTCGTGTTTAAGTTAAACATTTTATATGTAATATTTAATGAAATTGTACCATTATCTTGTTAAAAAAATCTATTGATATCGTAGAAGTATGAAGTTAGTGAATTAAAAATCATTTATAACAATGTGTCTTGTTTCTACTATACTTTCTTCAATATGTAGTCACTGTTTAAGTGTTTCTGAGTGAATTTTTTATCTATTTTCTAAAATTATAATAGTTGCATATTCCAGAACTAAGATAATAACAAATAAGCATGCTATGCTGTTGAAGTTTCTCATTTCATTTTTAATTAAAATGATCTTTCCAGAAACACAAGCGTTGGTTGTATTGATATATCGTGTACGATATTTATGGCTCTTTCTTATCTTACGTAAAAACCCCATATGACCTCCGGCACTCTCACAAGCTAAGCTATCCATGTCATCTGTTTGGACTAATCGCAGAAGTTTCTGTAGCTTTGATCACTTGCACCCCAGTGGCACAGCGGTATGTCTGTGGACTTAAAACGTTAGAAACAGATAGTCCTTGTGTAGGTTTGTGCATAATTAAAAAACAAACAAACTGTGAGCACAAAATAAAACTAAACAAACAAACAATAACAATAAAATAACAAGACCAAACTGTGAATTAAATTTTATGACAGAAGATGAAACCTAACAAGGCTTAACACAGCAACTGAAATTGCTTTACTCGCATTAACATGAAAGGTTGTAAGAAGCATTTGAAATTATATTACTACAATGTATCAAAGCATTGATTTGTTTACGAATGTAAAGAAAAAGAAAATACGACATTACACAATGTGTAATGTTGTAACATTACACGAAAATTTAATTATAACGTTAGTTAATAATTAATTTTATATTCATTCAAATAAATATTTTAAGCCTATTCAACCTTCCTGGGAGTTAGGGTAATGTTAGAAATACAACTAGTTCAGTCTCGCAATTTGAATTATAGTAATATTAGCAAGAAGCTCAGCTTCACCGATTGAATAATTCTGATGTTATTTTCTATTTTGTTCCCTAAGCTATTTTCCTATCCATAAGTATGATTATTATAACAAAAAGAGCAAAATAATGTGTATTTTTATGAATCTCGTGCTGGATTACCAAAAGTATTTTAAAATAACATTATGATTACAAGGTTGTTCTGTTTGAATTCATGATAAAACATGAATCATCAGTATTATATACTTTTTAGCTAAACTTGAAAATCTTCATGGTTATTTTCATCTTTGACATATGCTTTAGAATATGGTATTTTTTCCACATAGAAATGTATATCCACGCAGGAGTAACAATAACTTAACTTCCCAAATTGTGACACAAATAAAATGTTATGCATCAGCCAAATCTATCATAATATAATCTTTTAATTGTCTCTTAAATAATGTTCTTAGATTTCTTGAAACAAAAGCTATGCAGGACTAATATTATTATTATTTTCATACATAGTTTATAATCCTGTGAGGTCGCTAGTACACAACACTTACAGTTGGCGCGTGATAATAGGTAATGATTCTGCAGTTCTGAAATGCTGTATTAATAAATATAAAGTAGATACAAAATGGGGTCCATTTTTATTCCTACATACTAGCTATACACTAAATCATTATCGATAGCTAAAGAGACTTACAATTTACAAGTTTATGTGCCTTAATTTAATTTATTTTTTCTTAATACAGGTAGCTCGATGTATTGCTAGAGTACTTGAGTGAACTCGTTGACAGTAACATTATGAAAGTTTAGATATATTACACTACCAGTACCATTAAAATCTAGTAACTGTTCCTTTACACCTAAATTAATGTTTAATGCAAAGTTTGACTTGAACCAGATTGCTTATAAGATATGTTTAAAATATCTTGTTTAAACACTGAATGGCTCAGCGTTTGAAGTTTCTAAAGAAAGTTAAGTCGCACTTAAGAGTACACTGCACTTTGTAACAGAGAATCTAGTAATACAACCCGAACACTAACGGTTAATGCACTCACTTAAGTGGATTGTTAATATTTTTAAGTTATTAAGAAACAACAGAAACGGATCATAACTTTGGTCTATCGATCTAAATGAATCTCATACAAGTTGAAACACTGCACATATTACGGCGCTGAATAGTTCTCATAACTTCGTGATGGTTACATTCATAAGAAAATGTGCTAACTTTTAATCCGAAAATAGTGTTAATAAATGTAATATCGCCAGTCTTATAAGTATTACACTTTCCTTTATAGACCACAATATCAAAACGAACAACTATATTTTATTAATTATTTTTTTTTTACATTTTATCAAATTAAAAACACTAAGTCAGCGTTTCCCAAAGTGTGGGGCATGCCCCTCACCCAGTGGGCACAAATGATCTTCTGGGGGTGGGGTGGGGTGGTGGCAGCGATTAGGAAAGTCCAATCGTGCAAGAATGTAAAGTTAAGCGTTTTAATATATTTTTATTTATGAAAATAATAAGTAATTACTACAATACATATAGCATTTTGATACGTATCTGTATATTACATCTCGTCACTTAACTCTTTCACTCATTAAAAAATAGAGAGATGAGATAGGACGCAAAAGAAAGCATACTTATTAAAGGGGGGCTGAATAACAAAAGTTTGGGAAACGCTGCTCTAAGTTATATTGTAATGCCAATCAAGAGCTACATTCTGGCCACGTATAGTCAGTCTAAGGAACATATACTTTCGATTTGTATTATTATTATTAAACTATTATATCCATCCTACAAATTAAAAGATAAATTTGTCACACAGTTATCATAATTACATTATAACTAAATTGTAGAAGGAAATCTGGACTTCTTATTGAATATTAAGTATCAGATATTTCAGCTTAGTGAACCGTGATGTATAACAAACATTAAGACAGTACAATTAGACTAATAGTTCATATAGTTTGTAAAATATTATCTGCTTATTTTTATAATACGGAAAAGTTCATTGGTATCTTTTTTCTTTTGAATTTTTACCGAAATAATATGAATAAAATACAAAATAATATTCAAACAGTTTTACTCAAAGGCCAACCTGAACGTAGTCGTCCCTAATTTTGATACATGAACCCCAACAAAATGCAGAGAGCGTTTTGGAGGAAACAGGAAGTGAACCATCAGTTTTCAGATATTCAATCAGGAAACACTAACCAGTAGGTCACGCCCGTCCTAATTCTCTGAAATCTAGCTTCTGAAAATAAAGCATTACATAAAAGATGTTTCATTCCAAGTACTCGTTGTTGAATTTCTTTTCGTTTATTTGCACAAAGCAACCATAACTATTAGCTGATAGACTACTCTAGAGAGAAGATGGCTAATCAACAACACGCAACGTCAACTCCTAAGTTACTCTTGTCTAAACGAATAGTGGGATTTGACTGTTACGGATATAACGCATTAACGGCCCCAAAATGTGGAGCGCATTTTTGCGACAATGGGTACGAACAATATATTCTTGGATTCGCAGTCCGTGCAAGCTAACCAATAGGCCACGCCCTGTCCACATTTCAGATAATTATTTCTAATCAAGGTGATAGTAAATGAACTCGGCCAACTACTAAAAATTTGAGAAATAATTTCCGTTTTCATATATACATATATGAAGCTATTTCAAATTGTTGAGTATTCCGTTACTCATTCTATACATTCTTTACACACACACACACACATATATTGTGTGTGTGTGTGTGTGTGTGTAGTTTTAAATATATATATGTGAATGATAATTTATTCGGTGCTATACTTTACGCATTTACGTTAATCTTAACTTGCAACAAATTTGATTTAAAATGTTCTTAGGTTCCAACTTTAGTTTAAAATTTACAAATACTAGCTCCTCCCAGTCCCCAGTAGCACAGCGGTATGTCTGCGGAGTTACAACGCTAGAATCCGGGTTTCGATACCCGTGGTGGGCAAAGCACACATAACCCTTTTGTGTAGCTTTGTGTTTGACTACAAACAAATACTATAATATCTGAAAAGGGATTTTAAATCTAACTTTTTAAATTAAATGAATGAATGAGTGCATAACATACACACACGTATTTCAGTTATCTTTATCTACCTTAGTGTCGTTGTAGGCCATGAAAGGTTTGTCAGGATATGTACCATTAAGTCATGTCTAATCATGACTATTCTTAAGTAGGTGTTGTCTATGAACTAATGTGCTTGCACGTCTTTCTACAGAAAACTAACATGATCGTTAAATATTACCCAAAGTCATTTATAAAATTACATTCCGCCAAAACATCTCCCAAAAATAACGTTATGAAATTCTCAACATATATACTTTTTTTAGTTGACTTTGACCTTTAGAATGAGATCATGCATATATAATTTCATATCAATACTTTTCATCACTAAAATGAAAGTTAAATTACTCTATAAAAAAACATAAAATTACAAAGAAAAGAAACAAAATTACCCAAATGAAAAATGACTATTTTAACGAAGTAATTGTTTTTGTTTGTAGAATACAATTGTTAAGTAGATAATAAGAAGCTTTTTAATAACTGCACACGTTTGATCAATAAATGCTCTTAGTAGTTTATAAATTAATCTGTGAAGAGGGAGCTAGAGACTCTATGAATGTGCTTTAGGTTTAAAAAAAAAGTATTTATAAGATATCTTGTTGGATTTCTTCTATGTGTCAAATATAAGCCATATTATGCCGGCTTACTTAATGAACTTAATATTACTACTTAATGTAAATATTAATGGAAGAGTAATATCTATGTTCCAGATTACCTAAATAATGATCAATTCCATTTATTCCTGAAATTACTTTTATCTCGTATATCATATACTAGAAATAAACACATATATTAAACCGATTGTGCTTAACTGTTTATTTACGTTCATTTAAAAAATTTCGTTATTTCTTTTATCTTAAAATACAATTAATTCTCCTGGTATTATATATATATATATATTATAATTTTAAAAAACCAACAAAATCTATCGTCCTTCAAACTATAACTTTATGAGAAAAGCAAGTGTGCATATTGATTTTATAGCTTCAACTGGTTTGTTGTTTTCTTCTCTCAGAAAAAAATCATAACAGTTTTTTCTCTTTTTCTCTATCAAAACTTCGAAAATTATTGACGATTTTTTTCCCTCAGGTTAGAAATTATTTTTCAACTGGGGTTTGGACTTTTCTATTGCTTCTATTATCCGGATCAGTTCTATCCTCTTTTCTGTTATGGGGTCTCTTTGTTTGGCTCATTATAAAGTAAAGCCTTCTTTGATGGAGCATGTGTCAAGAGCAGCGCGTGTCAGCTGCTGCATCGACTTACCCACGTGACATTGGCAAGAGCAGCTTATCAACTGCCTGCGGACTCGCAAGTCCTATAGTCCAATTTAGGTTGACTTTTGCTGCAAAAATGTCTGAAGGGCAGAACTCAATTACCACGTTGTCTATACAAATAGCGCTTTAGGCCCTCTGTCAGAAAGCTTCTAGGCATTGCAAAGTTATATGCACACAATACATCATAATTGCGAGTTAAAAGTGGTTTGTAGAAACATACTAGAAATCGATTTCAAAGTTTGATAATTATAAACAAACTTGGATGTTGTAAATACGATTTTGATCGCTGAAAAAAAAACGGATATGTGAATTATATTGCGGAATTGTTTTTTAAACTTCTCTCCCTTTGCTGTGCACGTGCAGCCCACTGTTCTTGGTGTAATATCAATGGTCTTTTGATGAAACATAAGTTAAAATACCAGGAGTATATATGTTGTTCCTCAATATTATTTTTAACCAAAGTGATGGTAAATGAACTCGGCCAAGTACTAGAAGTTCGAGAAATAATTGTTGTTTTCGTATATACATATGTGTAGCTATTGTTGAATATTTCATTGAAATGTTTTAAAATTTTGTAAAAAAAGAACATTGACTATTTTTATTTGCTTTTTCAAAATCTTAAAATGTAGTAAAAAACGCGCAAAGACAAAAACATACCGAAAGAAAGTCATAGATCTATTTAGTCACGAGTGATCTTTAACATTCGAATCGCATTGGAAATAGTTCGTCTGTTCTATTATACATCAAAACATTGGAAATTATTAGCGATTCTGGTTCACGTGCTTGATTTGAACCCGTAATGCTCTGAAACAAATTATACATTCATTGTTTGCAGCCATTTTGAGAAGGTAATTGCCCAATAATAAAATGAATGGTTCGTACTTATTCACCAGAGCGTGATTTTTATGAATTATCTTTAATCTTCGTCTCTTGGGGAACAGAACTGGTAAATGTATTGGGCTTTGAAATTATTCATGAATATCGAAACTCATTTTTAGACCCAAATCTGTTAGGTAATATCATGCTTGTGTGTTTTGTATTTTTCTCATAGCAAAGCCACATCGGGCTATCTGCTGTGTCCACCGAGGGGAATCGAACCTCTGATTTTAGCATTGTAAATCCGTAGACTTACCGCTGTCCAGCGGGGGATGTAAAAGTATAAACAATGACAATAAAAATTAACAACAACAAATATGAACTTCTTTTTTAGCGCCTTTACTATTAAACCTTACCTGCTGAGTTAAGTCTACGTAAAAACTAATTCGGTTACAATTTACAACTAGAGCGAAAACCGTCTCGGCGAATATAATAACTGTTCGTACCGTAAACAACTTAAACCATTTTTATAGAAATAACAAACAAAAAACGGTTACTTGAGTATAGTCAGAAATTATTTTACTTTCCTTAATACTTTATTACATTCTTTCTTTTAAAAAAAGAATTTTAAAACCAAATTATTACTATAAGATAGATGTACTGCCAGCAAGAAAAGCGTATAATCAATCTCGTGGTTAGAGAATTATGAAATTCAATCGCGGAGCAAGGCTCTTCAAGTTGAAAATGTTGTACGTATTACAAGCATTAGTAGTAAAGCACGAAGTGGCAGTTCCCTGCCCTCCAGTGGCTCGGTGGCAAATCAGCTAGCTTACGACGCTACAATTCGGGTTTTGATACCTGTAGTGGGCAGAGCAACGATAGTCAATTTGCGCTTAGCAACAGAAACAAAAAACAAATTAAACAGCTGAAACATAGACCTTTATGGATGAAGAAAAGAAGCAGTAACTGGTGAAATTAAATTATTAATTGTATTAAAACTGTTTCAGACTGGGTTGAAAACTTCTAAATGGCAAAAGTAAAACTCTACTGCAAGCACAAGGTTTTCTAAAACATTCCCATATCGTTATTAATATTACTGTATTAAATTTGATTTTGAACTTCAATGAAACGCAGCTATATTCTATATTTTTTGATAGAAAACTTCTATTACTATAGTCTAGAAATGATCCCATTGAGTTTGTGTGCCTATTAATTAAAATAATTGAATAATTTGTCATATTATTTAAGAGCCTTCTATTATCAGCAGTTAGTTTCATTTAGTATAGTAACTCTTCAATTCATTCCTAAGAAATAATTTAGTTATTTAATTAGGTGTGAATATAAGTGTTAGATGATAATGATATGATTTGTTCAAATTATTGTTTAATGGTGTTATTCATAAAAAAGTAGTAAGTTACGTTTCCAGTTGTCTTTTCAGAATACATTCTTTTACTTACGTTCAAAACTTAGTTTACTGCTGGATAAAAACGTTGACTCGCAATCTGCGAGTCGCTGTCACTGTACATGCTCGTCCTTTGAGCCGTGTGGGTGTCATAATGTGACGATCAATCCCACTTTTTCTTGGTAAAAGAGTAACCCAAGAGGCTACGATGGGTGGTATATACTACCCGCTTTCATTCGAGTCTATCACTTCACAATTGGTTATGGTTAGCGCAGGTAGCCCTTGGGTAGTTTTGTGCAAAATTCTCAAACGAGGAATAACTAAGTAAAAAACGTATTTGGTTTTACAGTTGGAGATTAACAACGAATACAGAAATCGGACCTTTAAGCTATTTGTTTAGAATTGGACATTCAACTGCTTGTGAAATAGTCTACGAAATATGCAGAGCTATTTTAGAACGTTTATTACTAACTAATGCTTGCCTAGAAGAATTAGTTAAAGGATTTCAATCAAAATGGAATTTCTCACAATGTATGGAGGTCATTGATGGAAGTCGCACCTCTTTAAAACCTTCAGTTACAAAGAAAGTGAATTATTTTAACAGAAAAGGTTATTATAGAATTATATTGTAAGCAGTGGTTAACCACAGATATTGTTTTACACCAGTGAATACAAATGGTCTAGAGATTTTCATGACTGAAGATATATATGTTCACCGTAGCTGAACAAGTGGACAATATAATTAAAGGTGGACTCTTGTGTAAAACTTAAAATTTATTTATTATCGAATATATATAGAGAGAGTATACTACCAGTTGGTGTTCCTACATACCCATTCTTATCATTTCTGATGAAGCCTTTACACAGACACACATATTTCCAACCATATTCAAAGTTTATTCAGTTATCGACTTAGTAGGGCTCTTATGACCATTGAAAATGCATTCGGTAGATTAAAATAATGATGGTAATACTTTCTTAAAAAGAAAAAGAAGAAAGAAGCTGATGTGATTGATAAAGCAGTTATTATAATTAACTTATGTGCTGCATAATATATGTGAAAAGAGATAAAGCTTTCCTGAAGACTGGATGTAAACGATATGCCTATCAGAGCTTCCCGTTAATGTTTCTGGAAATACTTATGTAGAGAAAAAATGATGTATAGAAAATGTTTAACTGAATACAATTCATCTTTTATTTAGATTTTACGATGTATTTAAAATATCTTGCTTAGTTTTGTTTTATGTAAATATCATATACATGTGTTTATATATTTTAAAAGTAATACTATGAGTCTTCAAAATTATGAATTATGTTTATCAAATGAACTATTAAATAAAAATATAACTCAAATATTATTTATTTCTTTGGGTTCCCTTGGTTAAAGAAAACATGCAACATACTAGTTAGTACTTTAAGTTCTCTCTTTCTATCTTCCTTTTATATCTGCCTTTTCCTTCCTCATTCTTTTCTTCACCCGTATTTTTAACAATCAAATTTATTTTGCCTCTTCTCTGTCTATTCGTTTTGTTCTATTTCTAGCAATCAGATTTATCTCACCTCCTCTCTGTCTATTCGCTTTTGTTCCATCTCTAGAAATTGTTCTCCATCTTGTTTATTTCACGTTGAAGAAATGAATCTATTATTGTAGTAAGTGGCTTTTCCATCCCTTCTAAGATTTCAGCGAACGTGCTCATATTTTCTTTTCAAAAAAGTTCTTAAAAATAAAATAATTGAAAAGGTATTTTAATGATATTGGACTAAAACTTTGGGTTGAAGCACAGTTATACAAATAAAACTGTTGAATCAGTTGCCATAGATTGTGATATTCACTGTAAGTTCATTAAAATTATCAACAGTTTTACAAGTAGGTGGACTTTATTCCGGATTTTTTGGAGTAAATGCAGTTTCTTCAGTTATCTCTTCTAACTGAACATCCACATAAATCCTATTAGTTTCTTCCTCTTCCACAGAAGGCTGGCCATCCACCACAAAAATGAAAAAATTAGTAAAATATAAAAAAAATTAGGTATGTATGTATTTTTATGATCACACATAACCATGTTCAATATATTATCCAGGTATCATTTAATGACTCATCATAAAAATAGGTGATAGCTTATATAATCTTAAAGAATACTCTTTTCTTTAACCAAATAAATAAGATGAATGTTATTTCCATAAACCTTTATTTCATTAAAATAATCAATGTACATTCATTTTACACCAATAATTAAACACTTCGTCTAATTTTGCCTTACCTTCTGACAGGCTTAACAAAAGAGCTTCTGTGTTACTGCTGTTTAAAAGGACTGGTGGATTTATTGTTTATTTGTTTTTAATTAAGCACAAAGCTACACAATAGGCTATCTGTGCTCTGCCCACCACGGGTATCGAAACACGATTTATAGCGTTGTAAGTCCGCAGATATATCGCTGTGCCACTGGGGAGGGGTGGATTTATTGTTACCTTATTTTCTAGAATTACATCCATTTTATTATAAAATCTTCAGCTTTTATGGCAGTTTCCACTTATTCTATTTTCAAGGATAAAGAAATAATAGAATTAATGTTAACATTAAACGTTTTCCATTGATTACTTGAAATAACCTTATTTTTACACCTACCATCGTTAGGTCTAAAATACAGATTGCTTTTTCTCAGCTATAAAATGTTTGCGATATTTCTGGAATGATTCATCAAGTCATCTCCATTTCATGGTCTCAGAAATCTGTTTGTATATTTTAGAGCTTCTCTTAGAGTTCTTTTACTCATTTTGAATGCTATTATCAGACCAAATCGACAACAATTCCTCAATCTTCTTGTACCTTTACGTGAACAAACGCCATTTTGATGAAAATATTTCATACACAACTCACTCTCTGTCCCCAAGGCATCCGGTTATTTGTTAAAAGGGGAAAAAAATCATCTGACAAACTGGTTTAAAGTACAATGGACTTGTATTAACTAATTTATTAGGAATATCACCACGTCATTTTAGTTTTTCAACGCACAAGCTTTCGACTCAATTACCTAAGCCTTCTACAGGTGCGAGACATTTTTTTAGATGCCTTCCCTTTAGTCTTTCACTGCTAAATTAGGGACGGCTAGGGCAGATAGCCCTCTTGTAGATTTGCGCGAAATTCAAAACAAATAATACCTCTCTGCTGGTGTTTCTATCCAGTGTACGAAGACGACAGTTCCCCAACCAAAGTTTCGACAGTCCGATCTCTCGGAAATCCCCAGAGCTGTGTCAGACGACATGACTTGAATGTCTTTGGAATGGGCATTTATGATATTTCATACATTTTCCAGCTGCTTCAAGTATGCGAAGGTTGAATAGATATGTAATAGATTCAATATGTGTGCCCCGACTTGTGTCACATTTCCCGACAGAGATTCTTCTTTGTTATCTTGTGTATTGTTGCCAGAGACACGTGGACAGCTTTTGCCACCTTGTGTTGTTCATGTGTCACAAGACGTCGCACTTTTCTTACAACGGTTGGAGTATGATATATTACAAGTTTCTTTCTCAACGGTTTTGTTGCCCCAAGTTTGTCCATATTTCTCTATTTCCCAATGCTATTAAGTACAAAGTATATCCTCGTTTTGGAAATTCTAAATACCTGAACTTAAGACAACTTTATAATCTGAATGTAAAAATATTTTGCGTCAGATGCTACACACACTTCTAAAAGGCATACGTCTCGAAACATCAAACAATGTTTTGATACAATTCGTTCCATCGCGATTTTATATCGATATAGTTGTCACGTCAGTGACTTTTATTTCCTAATTGAAAATCACTTTAGTGTAACGTATTCAACCCTATTTATAAAGACATATGAGGCAACTATAAAGACTGACGGAAATGTCCTTTACATTCTCTTTCCCGTATTCGAATGTTCTTATCCCGTTTGTAGTCGCAATCGTTCAATTGCACAAAGCCTTCTTCCAAAGATGTAAAAAAAAAACTACCATCTCTCACGTGCAAAGTAGTTTTTTACATAGTCTTCTACAGCTTATCTTTTCTTTGCTAGTGGGTCTGTGATCATATTTTGCTCTTATGGTTCCTGCTCCTTTACCATAGAAGGATTTTTTGTGAGTTATCTTATGCACAGTTGATTGAAATATTTGAAATATGTAGCAGTAATTTCCTTGTTGTGTGGAGGAGAAGAGATCCTGGATGACCAATCTGTGACTTTGGCAACTAGAGCGGCAGTTCTCATGACGTGAGATGCTGTTTGGGAGAGTTTATTTCCACATATATGTGAACCGGTCTTCCCATATATATTGATACTATTTGCTATGTTATAAATAGTTGTATTTGAAATTGGTTTGTCCCAGATTTTTATTATCTTTACTATTACATGATATGAATATCTTTCCTCCATTCGTAAATCTAATCTTAGCATTGCTATGCCAACTAGACGGGAATTCACTGTTTCAGAGATTTTCTATGTATCATGCTGCGCATGTCTAAACATGCACTACATAATCTAAGCTCAAGAGAAAACGTACAATTGTTCAGGGGGTTGAAGATGTAGAATAAATGTATGGACCTACAAACTCATTGTCGTATGTAGGTACTTAGGTGCTAATGCACACGTTACTTGGGACCACAATTAGAAAAATATGAAATACGAGACACTAAGGTGAGTGTCTTTTCAATGTTTCAGTACACAGAGCAATATTTTATCGTGTTTTATTTTCTATTTATATAAAAAATAGAAGCACTAAGTGCCTTGTTTGTTTACATAAGAAGCCTCACAATAAGAACACATCAGGTAGAACTGATCACAGCCTTTGTGGTTATATATATATATATATAAGCACTAAATGTTGTGTCTGTTTAATAGAAGACTCACAATAAGAACAAATCGTTTGGAACTGATCACAACCTTTGTGTTTGAACGGTTAAGATCAGATGAAATAACTAGTAAAACGTATGTTGAATCTGCAGTTAATGATTTTGTAACGTACAGTTTCAAAGTAAAGAAATCGTCTCTAATCACAATAACTTTTCTAAACTAAATAAGAAATATGGGCAATTTCACCTAAACCTTGTGTTTCAAAGTCCTAACTTGTGTTATATTTAGGCCTAGATAAGTTTTGTTTTTAAAAATTAGTTTTATCGTTATTCTTTTTACGAATAAACACAAACCTATCATATCTTTACGTTAGGGATATACATACGCAAGCACACAACATATTTGTTAATTCAGAGGTCTCTGTATACGTACAGGTGAATTATATGAGAGAGTTCTACTAAGCTTGCCTTGTATACATCAGTATAACTAACAAGTCTTAGATTTTCGATTTTATGTTACATGCTGCAGAAGTTTGTTATTACTGATATACCTTAAAGGAAAGAAATAACGTAGATCAAGTGTGGATTGCGAACAGGCCTATGGCATCCTCTCGCTTCTTTTCATGACAAGCTCAGAGTGACGTGCTTGTTTGACTCAAGTAAAGCACAAATAAGAATCCAGAGGCAGTATATGGAGCAAACCTCTGGTTTCTCTGTGGCTTATAAGTAAAGTTATATCCCATTTTGTCTTGAAAGTTAGTTTCATTAATATTATAATGATTTAGGACGAAAACAGATCTCCTATACTAGCCAAACCTCGTAAGTTGTTATTGGAATTACGGCGAGGATACCAAACTTATATGAATCAATATATCTAAGTGTTTTATCACAGTCACTACTTCTCGTTTGTATGGTATATAATATTAGATCCATTATTTACTAAGTCAGTAGTTAGTTCTGATATATGTATATAGCTTGTTTGGTCAGAAGCTATTCATAATTACATAACAAAAATATTAATTTTTTCAACATGTTAAAGATAACTTGTAAGACGATGCTTTGAGCAACAGCCTTTCTATAGGTCTGAAGTGTCAGTCAGGGTTTTTAAGAAGTTGGACGTTGAGCAACATATATAACTTCGTAATAGCAAAAGATAAAAGTTTATTTTGAATTTAAAAGACCCTTGATATCGAAGATATAACCGCTGTAAATAACTTTGTTGAGAGACAACAATATTTTTGAAGAACGGCGTAAAATTATCGCTTTGTGAATCTTCTTTAGCTAACCTTCATATATAACCAATACAAATAAAAAAAGGTTAATAATAATAAAAAAAACTTCTTTGTACTGAAAATAGGATAACATTCCGTAGTATTCATTCTAACCTGAACGGACAACAGTTTTAAATGATCTTCAGGCCTAGACCAGCCGAGAGTGATAAAACTAGTAAGAATAGAGTATTTTACTAAATATTTTCAAAATAACAGAAATTGGCTTGAAAATGACAATCGTAGTGAAATGAATTATTTTCTAGGAACAAAAACAACTTGCAGAAAAAGAATACAGATGCACCTTTCCACTTTTCATGTGAAATAGAAAACTGTCTGACACATGACTGCTTATAAATAGCTGTCACACTCGTTATCAAGTTAAGACTTATCAGTTCCTTACCGCGTGGGAGAGAGAAGCGCTGGGTGGTGGGGGTGTAGGTGTCGCAAACGATAAGATGCAGATCGTTTCAACGTTGCTTTCATTCAATTGAGACTTATTGAAGCATATGCAACAAACCATGATATTTTAAAATGACTTCAAGTTGGAATATACGATCATCTGCTACGAAGAAAAAAAACAGTTATTGTGATTCATAAACGGATACAAAAATTACTTCAAAAATGAGTTGAAAGCGATTGCCAAACAAAACAATTGTATCATTCTAGTAGACAGTAATGTACTTGTTCATATAGTAGATAGCCCATGTTTATTGAGATCACTGCTTCGTAACGATTGATAAGATACCATACATTATTAACTGATAAAGAAATTTTTTGAAAAAAAATCTCTGAAAAGTTTGGTGTTCTTCTATTTATTTCAAGGAAGGTTAAACGAATACACCATAAATAATAAAACAAAGCACCTTCTAATCAGCTACAAAATGTTTTGTTTTAAAAAACTATATCAATATAACTTATAAACACGATATTCAACGTTATTCGAGATTGTATCGTATAAATAAAATGTTCAGTAATCAACTACAATGATGAAACCATGCAGTCCGGAATAAAATAACGTTGGATATTACATTCATCACGTCCAACAAAGGCTGTTGTCAACGAAGTTGTAAGCAGGAACCTCATTAATTACCTTCCAACAATCCTTCCGTTACGTTTTACTGAGTGGGACAAGTTCTTAGCAGTTTTACATCTGCATGCATGTGTGTGAACAAATGTTATACATATTACATTTGGTCTCGAACCGTATCTTTCATGCGTACTAAATAGAAGTGTCCGTATTAACATAAGGCGAGTAATACTCATTGTTAATTGTAGTCGTTCATTACAAGCTGGCGTGATATATGACCTTAAATGTTAATCACGTGGAGGGCGTTCCACGTACAATCTACATTCTGTGTTCTGCGAGTTTATAGCTTCAAATGCTATTTAGATTTCATGTGACCAGACAAAGAAACAGAAGTGGGCGTGAACATATATATAGAGAGAGTCAATAGAGCTATAAAAAATGTCTATGCTGTGTATACTGATATAGGTATATTTTTAATATCATCTAGTTACATCAAGAATTGAAAAATATTTCGGATACTTTCTGTAAATATTATAAGAAACGAGCTCTCCAAATATTATTACGAGATTCCTTTTACAGCAGAATTATGTTTTAGTATTTAGGGAAAATTTAGCATTTGCATGCTTGACTGTGGATCCGAAGGTCTATATATCACGCTCCATACTTCCAGGTTGTAGATGCGTTATAAGAGTTACAGTAAAGCCATCTTTCCGATCTGACTATCCCAAGATTTGAGGGAGGATGATATTGACTAGATGCTTCTTTACTCTCTGAGCTCAGAATTAGGAACAGTTAGCGCAGGTGGCTCTTGGGTAGTTTTGAGTGAATACTAGAGACAAACAAGCATTCTCAACGCCCTCTATGATTGAAATATAACAAAGTACTCATGCAAAATGGTCAACCATGTCAGTATGTTCATTTGGACTACGACTAAATTAATATAATGTAATATTAA
Source organism: Limulus polyphemus (assembly GCF_000517525.1). NCBI lineage: Eukaryota > Metazoa > Arthropoda > Merostomata > Xiphosura > Limulidae > Limulus > Limulus polyphemus. The sequence continues at coordinate 187,794 of NW_013665828.1, read as the reverse complement.
AAGGACATCAAGTCTGTTCTATCATATATTTGAAAAGAATCATTTCCAGCCATGGTCATTTAAATATTTTCCGACTCATTCTCTAAACTCCATTAAATTTACTTCATCCACCACAGCTGAAAGCAACTCAATCCAAGGCCAATCACCGGTTAGGAAAGTAAATCTGTCTAAGCTGTAGACATATTACTTATATAATACAATTTTTAAGTCTGTTAAATGACTTGGCAGAGCATCTTCAACCATTGATGTAAGACTAATAAGCTTGTAATTAATTACCCTGTTTTGTCAAGAACTTAAAAAATATATTAGCAAGTGGTTCACCTATCCAATCCTTAAACCTACTTCAAAACCCTTGGAGAAATATTATCTGATACAGCAACCTTACCATTATTTAAATATCACATTTTTATCAAGCTCACAATTAATGTGATCATCTTGTTCGTAAACCATGTTTCCTCTAAAATGTTCGGTGACGGGGATTCTAATTGCAAGTAGAACGCCCTAGCCACAAGGCCAGCAGAATTTAGTAATCTAGCAACAAATTGTGGGATTGAACGTCACATTATAATGCCCCATGGTTGAAAGAGCGAGCATGTTCGGTGACGGGGATCCTAATTGCAAGTACAGCATCCTAGACACAAGGCCAGCAGAATTTCATATCTTCAACTTCAACAAGATGTAACTCTCACTTAACATACAAAGTCACTCCTTCTCTCTTTATAGCCCAGGCCGGCATGGCCAGATGGTTAGGACGCTTGACTCGCAATTCTAATCTCCGTCCCACCAAACATGCTCGCCCTTTCAGCCGTGGGGGCGTTATAATGCTACGGTCAATCCCACTATTCGTTGGTAAAAGAGTGGCCCAAGAGTTGGCAGCGGGTGGTGATGACTAGCTACCTTACACAGCTAAATTAGGGAAGGCTAGCGCAGATAGTCCTCATGTAGCTTTGCGAAAAATTCAAATCAACTCTTTATAATACTCTATTCCTATTCACCAACCTATAACCCTGTATTTCGGAAACATTTCTGTCATCAAAATTATCCAGTTCTAATCAGGTCTCATAATAACAAGGTCCTCCGTTACTACAAGAGCCCTGAAACCATTTATTTGATTTTCTAATATTATTCATCGTTACAGTTATTTCTGCTCCTTGTTCCTATACGCTTTTGTCTATATCTTTTTTTTTTTTTGTCATTAAGTCAACTATGTTAACATAATTTAACTACCGTCCAAGCTGCCAGATTGTCTAAACATTTCTGGATTAGTCCTATAGAGATGTTATCAAACTGAGAGGGGGGGAAGTATAAATTTCAACTGCACTTAAGCTTGCGCTTAGAAGTTAGAAAGAAAAAGATAAAATTAAAATAAAGTAGTATCAGACATGTATATTCTTTAGTGTATTTGTGAACAATATTTGAGCTCCGTTCCATCAGTCGGCAAATTTTTTGCAGAAAGTCCCCCCCCCCCTTTTCTCTTTTCTCGTCTGGCATAATATGAAGAGTAATTGAATTATTGGAATTTACTTAAGCTATTTGATGCACTCAGACTAGCTAGCCCTACTCTAACAATGTAGACTCTAACTTCATTTTTGTCCTTTGAGCTCCTCTGTGGCTCAGTGGTAAGTTTGAGAGCCTGCAACACTGAAAATTGGGTTTTGATACTCGCTATGGACATACACAGATAACCTATTGAGTAGTGTGCGCTCAATAACAAGCAAACTGTCCAATGATTCCATGTACTTATGTATAAAAAATTTAATAATTGCAATGAAATGAAGAAATTTAAAAATGTAACGCTTTAAGAGATTTCTTGAGTCGCTTTGAAAATGTGTCTAGAGTTAAAATGTGCTTAACTGTTAGTTTTTCTTTTTAAATACAAATTTCAAAATGTTGATGCACCAGCTGAAAATTACAAACAGTAATTTTTTCTTCCTCAACTCATCTTACAGTAACTTAATCATATTAGTAAATAATACACACACACACAATAAAATTTATGTTGGTTATTTAAATATTTATTTATTTACCCATGTGTAAGTATTCACCATGTGGGTTAAATTGTAGGTAGATGTATCAAGAATTAAAAGAAAATTAGATAAGAATATAACTAAACATTATTTGAAGATAGTATCATATTTATAACACATTATTATTATGTATTGAAGACTGTCTCAACTGAATAAAAAAAAGCAACTATGGTAAATGAAATAAACTGACACAGTCCTGATATAGCAGTTTGAGTAGCAGTAGTAGGGGTCTCGCTAGTCCTTTAGCTCACTTGGTAGAGCACACCCACTGGTGTACACACAAATCTAACGCGAGGCAATATATCGTAAAAAAATGACACACTGCACTCCCATACACATTTAATAACTTTCGAATATATAGCTGAATTACAATCATTAAAGGTAGCATACAATTTGTGTAACTTTGAAAATTTCCAAGTTAGTTAAAAAACAACTTAAGATAATTCTCTCAATGAAAGATTACAGAGGTCTGCGATGAT
>NW_013665828.1:181697-184772 GCF_000517525.1 Limulus polyphemus | reverse complement strand
CTCCATCACGTACAGATTTTTCACAAACCGTCATAACGCAATACATAAAAGAAAGACCACAACACGTAGTTTTGGGCCTAAAATACGTAGATTTGTTCTTCCCCTCCCTTCAGTTTGTTTGTATTTTTGTTAACCCAACATAATAATAAAAAAGGTTCATTGTGGTAAGTGAAATAATAATTTTGATCTAAGAAAGAGTGTTTTTTTTCTTCCCGATTTGTAAAAAAATCCTTACGTGATAGAAAAAATTAATATCCGTTTAACATCAATGTTCTTCCCCTCCCTTCAGTTTGTTTGTATTTTTGTTAACCCAACATAAGGTAAACATTGTGGTAAGCGAAATAATAATTTTGATCTAAGTAAGAGTTCTTTTTTCTTCCCGATTTGTAAAAAAATCCTTACGTGATAGAAAAAAATTAATATCCGTTTAACATCAATGTTCTATCCCTCCCTTCAGTTTGTTTGTATTTTTGTTAACCCAACATAAGGTAAACATTGTGGTAAGCGAAATAATAATTTGATTTTAATTTTTTTCTATCACGTAAGGATTTTTTTTACAAATCGGGGGGGAAAAAACTCTTACTTAGTATTATTTTCGAAATCTGCGTAGCTGAATTAGAGGAAATCCGTTATTGAAACCAAAACAACTTTTATAAAGTATAAATTCGCAGGCCTGTGTTATTTGACCAATTGGACAATAGAATCTCGAAAACTGTAGGTTTCGGTTTCACTCCATTAATTCTATAATGGTGGATCTTTCAAGCTACGTTAAAAACGTTTTACATCCCAAGTTAGTGGGGATAATTCGACCATTTTTTCTAGCTAAGAAGAAAGACGCATAATTAAATGAAATTCGACCTAACTTTACACTTACTAAGAAAATAATAAAATTTCATATTTCATATATATATATATATATATAGCATGATTACTAGCAAATGAAATTCGCATAACAACAAATGACAATAATAAAATTCAGAAACTATAAATCTGATAACAAGAGATTAAAAAGCTCAATGCTTATCGTCTTGAAAAGATAATTACGTAAAGATTGAGACTTGCATTTGTCTAATTGGTGGAAATATGTGTTCCATTCCCGTTTCGCCTAAGTCTTCACTCCTCAAGCGAATAAACAACCTACTCCAATTCAAATCGTATTTTCACATATTGCACTGATTACCCTAAAGTCATTAACTTGTTAAAAAATCTTTATTAGTTTAATATTTCTTAAAATCAAAATGAAAACTTTATTTGTTGCTTATATAATCATTGTATTCTTAAGACACATTATGAAAACACATTTGATCATTATTCCAGGCATGTTTGAAATACTCCTGCGACTTTCTCGTCAGTCAAGTAAAATAAGAACTTGGTGTGTAGGTTTTTAAGTGCACAAATAACTTTAGCTTGTTTTGAGAGAGTATAGATCCAAGTTACTTCAAGCACATTATTCGAAAGTTTCATAGTATTAATAAATATTGTAGCTTGTATCGAATAATACAACTAATAATATAGATTCATAATGACACGTATTTTGACCAAAACAACTTCTCATCATTACTGCTAGAAGGTTCTATCTGACGAAAATATAGATCTCTAAATTTCATTCCTTTCAGAAGACTAAAACATTTTTACTGTAGACTTACCTGGTTTGTTTTGTTTGCAATTTCGCGCAAAGCTACGCGAGGGCTATCTGCGCTAGCCGTCCCTAATTCAGCAGTGAAAGACTAGAGGGAAGGTAGCTAGTCATCACCACCCATCGCCAACTCTTGGGCTACTCTTTTACTGTAGACTTACCTGGTTTGTTTCGTTTGCAATTTCGCGGAAAGCTACACCAGGGCTATCTGCGCTAGTCGTCCCTAATTCAGCAGTGAAAGACTAGAGGGAAGGTTTATTTGTTTGTTTGTTTGTTTTTGAATTTCGCGCAAAGCTACACGAGAGCTATCTGCGCTAGCCGTCCCTAATTCAGCAGTGAAAGACTAGAGGGAAGGTAGCTAGTCATCACCACCCATCGCCAACTCTTGGGCTACTCTTTTACTGTAGACTTGCCTGGTTTGTTTTGTTTGCAATTTCGCGCAAAGCTACGCGAGGGCTATCTGCGCTAGCCGTCCCTAATTCAGCAGTGAAAGACTAGAGGGAAGGTAGCTAGTCATCACCACCCATCGCCAACTCTTGGGCTACTTTTTTATCAACGAATAGTGTGGATTCACCGTCACATTATAACGTCACCACGGCTGAAAGGGCGAGCATGTTTGGTGGGACGGGGATTCTAACCCATATTTCTCATTTCGATGAGAATTTTTGTAGTGATTTCGTTGTCGACATTTTAGCATCCAGTTTATTTTGTAACCGAAATAATTACGGCCTAAGCACATCAAACCTATTAGCTTCTGTTCCTTCAATTTCTTTAAAGACTTCAATCATAAACAAGTTCAAACATTGCTTCATGTATTTATAAAGCTTCCCGATTTATCTGGTTTTTTTTCGATTTTAAAGATTTCGAAACATTCAAACATCTTTTAAACCATTATTTCATCACATTAATACTGTTGAAAGGAGCCGACCAATTAATCCGAAAAGCCTCTCAAAGTACAATTAGTATAGTGGAAGTTAAATGTTACGAACGAAGTTTGATATCAACTGATATTAGTATATAAACTCTAATTAGACTTGGTAACTTCTATAAGTAACGATGGAAATGATGTGCATATTAGTTCTGAATGGTCTGTGCTCTCAGCGAGTTTAATTCAAATTGTTGGAAAGTAAGGGAACTTAAAGAATAATAATCAAATCTCTAAAGTTGCAATGCGTAATTGCAAAATTACAAATCCATTTTCAATGTACATAAATGGTAAATAACCAGCATCCATTTGGATATACCCCAAAATATTTTGTATAATTGTCCTTCTAGGAATAGTCAATAAACATTTATTTTGTAGAATGTTTACAACCATATCATAAATAGGAGGATAAAATTGTTTCTGTTGATAAGCCTTATACTTTTTGTTTAAATACACACACACACACACACACACATATATATATATATATATATATATATATATATATATATAT
>NW_013665828.1:175074-181663 GCF_000517525.1 Limulus polyphemus | reverse complement strand
TTTAGTTTAGTAAGTAGTTAATTAACCTAACTACTATAACTAAATAAGGTAAGTAAGTAATTACTTGTTGTATAGTACTACTTACTTTATTTAGTTAATACACACACACACACACACTACATATATATATATATATATATATATATATATATATATATATTAATATAGATATGTACATGGATGAAATCGGAGGTGTTCAACCACATTAATATGGATAAGTACATGGATGAACTCGGAAGTGTTCAACCCCATTAATATAGATAAGTACATGAATGAACTCGGAAGTGTTCAACCACATTAATATAGATAAGTACATGAATGAAATCGGAAGTGTTCAACCACATTAATATAGATAAGTATATGCATGAAATCGGAAGTGGTCAACTTCATGTTATGATATTTTTTTTAACTTCATCTCCTGATTTTCTAAACAAGGAGTTATACAAGACAACTACATAGCTGTTGGTAAAGTTTGGGAGCAGAAATAAGGATATTGTTGTTCTATGACAAAACGAATAGGCAAAAACCATGGGAAAGATTTATAAACAAACCATAATTAACTTAGTAGGACTGAAAAATATTAATGCTATCTGCATATCAAATATTTCAGCACCAGTGACCCACGAAGAAAAAGGTCTACTTCTGAAAGTGATCATATTATCAGGTTTCTTACTTTATTTTACTTTTAATGTTTGACCTTGACTGATTTCTTAGTGCTATGAGTGGACATTAAAAAACAACATTGGACTTGTGTCAAGATATCCTGACAAATTACACTGTAATGTCTTTCATATCTTTATAAGAAGAAATATACTGACAGTATTACATATTGTAAGTAGCAATATTATTTTATCCAGTTTCTAAACTCTTAGCGTGTATCTTCAATTAGAACTCTGGATCTATGGTTCGTGAAAGCTTTAATATATTGTTTTTATTGTGATAACTTTTTCGTGCGTATTTACGGCTAAACTAAGCGTAAAAAATTACTTCATATATATGTATCATTCACTTATTTGGTTCTAGCTTTAATAAGCTGTATAATATAAGTCTTTGCTAACAATAATAACAGTTCAAACATAGAAATCGTAAGCTACATGTGATGTCATTTAATATATCACTCAAATCGTCCTTGACCACTACTCATCTGATGTCGTTATAACTCAAACATGTAACATTATTTTGTGCTTACTAAAAACTGACATCGTAACTGAAAGTAGTTTATGGATAAGCTATGAGAATATAGTTCATTTGGTATGTACCACATCTCTAGCAAAAACATCACTGTTTTTGACAGACAAATATAGCACTGATGAAACGTTGCTATTCTGTTTGACAGATAAATATAGTACTGATCAAACGTTGCTGTTCTGTTTTGACAGAAAAATATAGCACTGATGAGACGTTGCTGTTCTGTTTTGACAGACGAATATAGCACTGATGAGACGTTGCTGTTCTGTTTTGACAGACGAATATAGCACTGATGAGACGTTGCTATTCTGTTTTGATAGACGAATATAGCACTGATGAGACGTTGCTATTCTGTTTTGACAGACAAATATAGTACTGATGAGACGTTGCTGTTTTGTTTTTACAGACAAATATAGTACTGATGAGACGTTGCTGTTTTTTTTTTTGACAGACAAATATAGTACTGATGAGACAATGCTGTTATTATGATGGATTTGAAATTTTGAGAAATATCGCAGAGGCAAATACTTTGGGATACATCTGTTTATAAATCCGGATAACAAGATAAACCTTCCTTTGTCTTGGCTGAAGTGACACAGCTCGTATTTGTGATTCTAGTGGTAACACTAACACATAACTTTATGTAGAAGCTTCGTCTTCCTGACTTGTATATGTTCAGCTGTTTAATATTCAGCTCAGAATTACTCCATCAGCAGTGCTGGCAACAATGTTACGTTTGGAAACTATTGTCTTTATTACGCCGAAAGAAGCACATTTTGCTTTTTGTAGTCACTTCTCGAGATGTATGTATAAAAAACAAAAAAAAACTATAATTCTTTACAAAACGTATAAATCATCATAATTGACTCCAATTTATAGTCTGTTAACAAAAAATCTAATAATTTAACTTCTCGAGCGTAGCACAGTGCTTAGCGTGCCGAACTATGAATCCACGGTCCCTGAATCGTGCGTCCTGTCTTTAAAGTCACTCCGCCATTTGTAACAGTGGGTACGTTATACGAGACAGTCAAGTCCCACTATCTGTCTTTAAAGTCCCTCCGCCATTTGTAACAGTGGGTACGTTATACGAGACAGTCAAGTCCCACTATCTGTCTTTAAAGTCACTCCGCCATTTGTAACAGTGGGTACGTTATACGAGACAGTCAAGTCCCACTATTCAATTAGAGTAGTATGTTCGTTCAAATTTCGAGACGATTACCACAGATAGTCCTTATTTGGCTTTTCGCGAATATCCGAAACGAACAAACTAACTAAATATTTAACAATTTTATGTTGTGTGAGATGTTTTTCATGAGTAGTAAAACAGCTAAGGTAGACAGTCTTTGTGTGGTTTTCCACGAATATACCAAACGAACAAACTAACTAGACATTTAACAGTTTTTGTTGTGTGATTTTTTGTTTCACGAGTAGTAAAACAGCTGCCCTGTAAAGACTTAGTGGATATTAATACAAATAGTTGTCAGTTTTCTAAGTAAAAGAGAAAAATCTGTAGCTACATACATGAATAAGGAATGTACAACTTCAGGATATTTTTCTCACCTCATTCATTGTAATTTTCTTTTTAAGAATAAAATTTTGTCATTCGTTCTTTTTTTTTTGGACCATATGAATCTAAAGCAATTGACAATGAATGTTATTAGAAAACACAACTAACAGGGACCATTGTTTATATTTATTAACTTTTATATTGTACTAATGAGGATTATTAAAGTAAAGATTTTAACGTTTCTTATTCTCGTAAAAAATTATGCAGACGTCACTGGTGGAAAGTTAAACGCTAATCAGAACAAATGTAAAACAATATCCCAGCACTCTTACTCGCTAATCAAAACAAATGTAAAACAATATCCCAGCACTCTTACTCGCTAATCAAAACAAATGTAAAACAATATCCCAGCACTCTTACTCCCTTTTAACTTTTTTTTTTTTTGAGCCTTAAGCTTAAGCGGAAATATAACTCACACTTAAAACAGTTTTGGTCTGTCTCTCTAAAGCAAAATGTAGCTACGCACATCACCACGGAAACGACGTAGAGAGACATTTACTGGCGATGGTCTAGAAATCACGTGAGAAAACACGCTTCGCCGTATTTATAAACACGGTTCCCCGCTCCTGAATAGACCGTTTTCCACGCTTCAGGAAACATGATGAAACCGCCATGGATGAAACGGCCACACTCAACAATGGTGAATCGTAAGAATCTCAGCTCTTTCTACGCTATTCTGTCTTCGGGAGACAACCTCGAAGGAAGTAAAGCACTGTGTGTTTCGAACATTGGGTGTCACTTTGAGCTCTTTTTGTATCTCCATCTGCGGTATTAGATGAAGTCACGTCCCTTGTCATCCACACAATAAGACCTACTTCAAAGTTAATGGCAACTTATTGAAACGTTAACACTGTGGGAATAATTATTCATTATTTATACGATCCACTGCATATGCTTGTACTGTAATATGTATATGTCGTAACTTCTGTAACAAAGTATATAAGTAGAAAGAAAGCATCCAACTTTGAACAGTTCTAATTTTTACCCTTAGGTCTGTTTCACGCGTTTCTAGACTGTGCCCAGGGCTTGTCTTTGTTCACACCTGGTCGACTTGCTAGAAAGCTCGTTAATATGATCTTAATAAGTTGTCTATAATGTTTGCTACATGTGGAGATGAAGTAGGATACTCTGGTTTTCATTTTTATATTAATAAGGCTTTCCTGGCGACGTGACATTCTAGGAGGCTCTGGTGTAACTTGGAATTGTAAAAAAGTTTAGGAAAGGTTAGTTTTCTGTCAGATTCGCTCTTATTTTCACTGAATGAAAATTGTATCTCATTTGGCGAAATTGATTTTTTTCCATTAAACACAGCCCGACCTTATTAAGCAATCATGTACCCGTTATTTGTTTAATAAATTGTTCTTTTTGTGTGTTCAATCTCCTTGTTTCTGGTACAAACTTATCTACATTTTCATTTCAAACATTTCTAACCTCAGTTCTGTAGTTTAGTAGCTTATCCGTTGGTTTAATGCACTTTCAAATATCGCGAGAGTTTAGTATCTTATCTGTTGGTTTAATGCACTTTCAAATATCGCACAGAAATCCAAAGACGCTGCGTCAGGCGAATTTACCAGTGTGCCTTCGTATGAATACCCATTTCATTTTCTAGCTACTTGAGATAAGCGACGGACAGTTTAACAAATATAACGTGGAAGTAACTTTTGTACACATGACTTCTATCGCCTAAGTTAGGTGGTTGGCTTTTCCCCTAACCTTTCTTTTCACCTATTACAAAAAACTGCATTTTACTATCACGGCTTGAGTACGACTTGTTGCAGGTCTCTTTCTGGAGGGACTTGGTACCCCAATTTAATCCATATTGCTTGTTTACCAATGACTTTAAGGATAAGATATATCCTCGTCTTGAAATACTCTAAATCCCCGATTTGAACACATCTTCGTGATATTACATACCCTTCCCAAAAGCAATCTTTTTTTGGCGACATCACACTTCCTACGTAATTTCAAACAATGGAAAAACGTATTTCTCATACAGGTTGTCCCAATGCGACCTATAGATGGAAGGATATGTTAAAACTCTTCGAAATGATATATTGTACAGTGAGATTGTTAAAAGATTTGAGAAAAAAACCTCGCATAATAGTGCGTTTCATTAAGATACTAATAGATTCCAAAACTACACGCCAAGCTCATTCGAAACTTTATAAAAGAAAATCCTCTGACCCAAAAAAGGTCATTTTAGTAAAGCTGGGCATATCTCCTGGTTAATAAGATAGCAAATAACAATGTGAAGAGGTCAAAATTCTCTCGCAATCATTAGTTGTTTTCACGTTCAAGATGACGCAAGAAACTAAAATTAAAGCAATCTTAATCGAACCTATATCCATCAAGTCCCAAGATGCAGCTCCAACGGTCTTATATTTGCACCTTTTGTCTGCTTAAATGTGGTTCTAGAAGCCGCCGACGTCCACGTTTAATAGATAATCTAAAGAAAGTTTGTCGATATATGTGATCTGAGATTGACTTCGTCGTCTATCGTAGAAACGTGTCACAAGATTACCACAAAAGACATTTATGATAAACAAACCGCTGCAATTTTTTAAAATGACTTTGTAACTCAATGCATAAATAATTTCAATTTTAAGTTACGTATCTAGAAAAATCTAGTAAAGCCTATGCATCTATATATGATCTGACTCTTAAGTGTCACTTCACCTACTCGCTTGGATAGACCATTGTATGAGATTCGTTTCGTTTTGGTTTTCAATGAAACATGATGCTAGAACGTAAAGTTAATTATAAATTATCCTTTGGACATATTCTGTTAGATCTAAATTACCTCTATTCCAAGCATTTTCCGTGCGTTTCAAATGTTAATATTTCGGTTTCAAATCACATTGAACTTGAATTTCTTTATTGCAATCTAAAATCGTTATATGTACTAACAGGGAAGTATTCCAACACAACTGAAATTCGCCTCATAATTTATAAATTTCCGCTTTTTTTCTATATCTTTAACCCACTATATTAAAAACGTTTTCTCAACAAATTTTACGAAACACGAGAAGTAAAAAACAAAGTTTTCAGAAATTTGATGGCAGAAAAATAAATTATTGTTGTTTTTAGTTATAAGAAAGAATCAAAAATTAGTGCTAATCTAGTACAAGACCTAAACTCATCTACTGATTTACCACTCAACTTCTACATTATTGCTGCTTTTCAAATGAAGTAACGCTAAACTCTCACCACAAAGTTATATTAATACTGTTATTATCATACTCTCTTTTTGTCCATGTTCGTGGCACTGCATAAATCTTTTTACTACGCCGAGTATTAGTTCATATAACGTTAGCTTGTTGAGTTCGATATTTCATATGACTGCATATTAGATTTCTTTAGAAAATAAAGCTGATAGTTGCTTAATAACTCACAGAAACTGAGATGTGCCTTGTGTCCTTTTAGCTCGGTTTCGATTAAAACAGTTGTCCACATGTAATCTTTAAGGAAATCTTGGTTCGTTGTGTTAAATATTGCTATTACTAGAGACCTAATTAAGCGAGTGCTTTTTTGAGTACTTGACAAGGTTCATGGCGTCAAAAAGAAAACATTAATAAGTATTACTTGGAATTATTAAATAGGAAAATTGTATTAAAAGGCAGTGTTAGAAGCATTAAATGTTAAAGTAACACAAGGCACAGGTGTTCTCAGCATTGCCTGGTGCATCTTTTATATGTTTAAGTTTCACTTAAACATAAGTTTTCCCCGTCCCACCAAACATGCTCGCCCTTTCAGCCGTGGGGGCGTTATAATGTGACGGTCAATCCCACTATTCGTTGGTAAAAGAGTAGCCCTAGAGTTGGCGGTGAGTGGTGA
>NW_013665828.1:165590-174074 GCF_000517525.1 Limulus polyphemus | reverse complement strand
CACTATAAGTTTAAGCTTCTGCCTGCTTTCTTTCTTTTTTTTTTCTTTTTTTTCTTTTTTTTTTGCTGTTGGTGTTGTTATTTTTCAGCCATTCTCTATAAGCTGAATTGCGCTGCTGGTGTAAAGGTGTTTTACTTTTTTGCATCACAGATAGAAAATCATTGCCAAGTATTAATGTTGTTTTGTCGAAATTAGATTTTTCTTGATGTTCTTTCGGTTTTGTAGCTACTGAACTCCATATACTGTTGTATAACTTATACGATTTTTCTGTATTTTCTCTTACTTTTTCTACTGAAACGATACGCAGTATTTGCAGTAGGATCTATCACCAACTGCTAAAACAAATAACAAAAAAATTGAATTAGCCAATGCCTTCCTTCCTACATGACTTAACCTTTATGTCTGATTTCTTACGCTTTAGGAATTAATGTTTCATATGAGGTTGCCATGTTTGTATGGAAAGCTCATAGCACTTGGCATCTGACAAAGAGTGTGTGATCTCTCAATGTCATTTCGGCGAAGTACATGCGCTTAATTCTGAAAAGACAAATGAAAACATTTGTTATTGTTGTTTATTTTAATTCGATATATTAAACTTTTCACAATTTATACACAATTATACAGTTATTTATCTTCATTGACCTTAACCCATACTCATTTCCCCCCAAAATGGCTAGTTGGAACACTGCTGTAGTTGATGACCGTAATTTTCTACCTTGGCGGATATTTTTTTGGGGGGAGGGGGTATTGGTGGTGACAACATTCATTCTCTGCATTACTCTGATTGAAAAATTAACCAAAGATATTTCAATAAAATTTACTCTCTCGTATATAACATAAAGATGTTATTTGCAAATATTCTTATTTTACTATTTTCAAAATTGATTTTGTGTGTCCAAGAAGTAACCATTATTAATTAAAGAACCAAATGCTCAATGATTTTTATATGATCTAAATTAGTGAGTAGATTTCTAAATCTTTTAAATACAGGGTGCGACAAAATGTGACCATATTGTTATTTCAACAAGAACGTAGTTCTAGCTGTTGCTCTCAAACAAATAATATTGAAATTGGCTGTAATTGTTTTCCAGATATTTTCTTTAGTTCCTACCATAGAATACAAACATTAACAAAGGTACATTAACTGTTGTTCTATCATATATATATGGGGAAACAGCAAATTAAGTTATCAATATTAAGTCATTAAACAATGTGAACAAACATTTTTGTCACGAAAATTTTTGTTCTGACGTGTTTCTCAATAGTAAATGTCTTTAGCTAAGTTTTTAGCATATAAACAAATACACGTTTCACCACAAAGGAGACTCAGAATTAATTTTATAACTTACACAATATGAATATTTTTATTCATCCCAAACTTTAACGACTATGTTTTTAGAACTAAATTTTTGTATTTAATTTGCAAACTAGGATCAATTTCATAGTATGTGTTTTACAGATAAACAAATACCAGGCTCGTTTATTGAAAAAACAAAAACATCTGTTTGCAGTATGATTTAATTGCTAATTAACTAAACCGTAAATGATATCTTGGATGCATGAAGACGTTTAAAAGATTAGTTTGGCACTGCCAGTGGTTCTCATGAAAATCATTTCTGGGTTCTGATCCACACCCTCGATATATGAATTAAAAACAAGACCAGATTTACACAGAAGCAAACTAGGCAGGTACCTAAAGTTCATATTCGTGTGCGTCAAAATGGAGATACGGTTCGTTCTTTTTTGTTTTATTTTGTAGATTACGGAGTCCTAATTCGTGTGATAACTGTAAGAACTTCATTTCCCCAAATTCAAATAGTTGCACCAATAGTTTCAAATAGTTTTTGTACGATCGTTTATTTTCATTCTAAAGAGAAGTAATATTGCTGATTAGGCTATCACTAAAATTATATTAACCAATTCATTTTATTTAGATATAAAATAATCAATATACTTTTATTTTTGTATATTTTGCACTTTATTAACATTGCAAGTAAAAAGTGTTTTTAAAGTCATGATTGAGCTCACTTCTTGCATCAAATTCGTTTAGACATTTTAATTTTAGAGGGTTAAACTCCATTGACAATAGTGAGAAGCAATAGTTGTGTAGATGTGCTCAGAATACACTCGGGAAACTCTTTCTAACTAACTGTATTCCTGGAAAGAAGGGATGACAAGTGAAATAAAATACCATCGTAATATAGATTTTAGAAATAGATCACATTCGGGTTATTCTTTTATAAAAACGAATTAATAAAAAGCCATCCTATGTCAATAGTGTGGATTGGTACTTTTTTCTGACCAGTTCACGTGAATCAAATGGAACTATGTAGTTTAAATCCGCAACTGGAGGGAAAACTTTATTAGGGGATTTGGATTCCCATCGTATATCATACTTTTTTACTAATGTTATCTTAGGTTTCCTAGCAACATTAATACACACAGACACACACACACATATATATATATATATATATGGTTTTAACTAAAACACTTCACTTTTCCAAATTATTTTATTTTCCTGCGATTTCATTCTGGTCAGACGTTAAGGGTACGCCCAAATACTCGAGGTCTTAAGTGTGAGTAGTAGCTTAGTCTTAATTTCTGTTTAGACACTAGTTAAGTTATCTGTGGCCCTGATTTTATAGACAATTTTTGTTTGTTTCCATGTGCAGTAATTATAGTCATGTTGAGTGATAAATTCATAACGAGAGTACCAATTCAATCTTTCTAACGGGTAGTCAATCTTAAAAATTTCTAACAATTGCAATAATAAAAAATTGTAGAATTTTAAGTCAGGAGCTTAAATTTTGGTATAAATGTTAGCTATAGGGTCTACGAAAACCTTATGGTCAACTTACAAAACATTGAACCTCAAACCTGATGGTCAACTTACAATACTTAAACCTCAAACCTGATGGTCAACTTACAAAACTTAGACCTCAAACCTGATGGTCAACTTACAATACTTAAACCTCAATCCTGATGGTCAACTTACAAAACTTAGACCTCAAACCTTATGGTCAACTTACAATACTTAAACCTCAAACGTGATGGTCAATTCACAAAACATAAACCTCCTACTTCTCCCCTTAGAGTCCCAATTGAATGTTGAGCATGAAAACAGTCATATGATGACAAGTTTGTCATGAACTCGAATAAAAATTAGTACGAGTTGTAGTGTAGATGGCGATTTGAATAATTCTGTGTTAAAGTTATTGTCGTTGTTTGTTGAGTTTCGTGCAAATCTACTCCAGGGATATATGCACTAGCCATTGATAATTTTGAAGTGAGACACTAGAGGGAATGCATCTAGTCAAAGCAACCCATAGCCAAATCATGGGTTATTGTATTCGAATAGTGAAATTTGACTGTCACTACTTTAACGCGCCCACTTAATGGGACCCGTATTAACGGATAAGGTGGATTTGAATGTTTCAAACTTTCAGTTAGTCCCCAGTGGCACAGCGATATGCCTGCTGACTGACAACGCTAGTAACCTGGTTTCGATACCCGTGGTGGACAGAGCACAGATATCCCCTTGTGTAGTCTTGTGCTTAAACTACAACAAAACAAACAAACAAACTTTCAGGGAGTAGAATAGTGTTTTTTTAGGATGTTATCGTACTGTTTTTTCAGACACTTGGTTTTTCTTTTAACCTATACTGATTTTTTCGACAGCATACAGGCCTCAAGGTGCGTTTTGAGAAACACTCTAAGTTGTTATATAAAAAAATGTATTGTGTAGTAAAATTTTAAAAAACCTCAGTCTTAATACAAGACAGGGGAATCTGTTATAAATAGAATAAAACTGTTTGACGTCATATAGCCCTACTCAAATACATAAGGAATTAATACATATATTTTTAAAGTTTTTAATGATAGAATTATAATAAAATTAGTATTTGACTTCAAATACCACGATCATATAAGAAGGTTTATTTAGAGCTATTCTAGTTAAAATTTTAGCATTTTTAATTGTACCTATAATTGAATTGATACGCTTATTTTTATCATTTGGACGAGACATGTGTCTAAACTTTTCCTATTATTTCTTGAAAGTAATAAAGAAAAACCGAATAAAAATTTGGATCTTAAAATATAATTACGGATTTATCTATCTAGATTAACCATGAGCAATAGTATTTATCTACTTTTCCTTATCTCGTTGACATGAAATATAGTTTTAACTACTCTTGCTCAACTATGAGAGAAGAAGTTTCAGATGTAAGGCGATGACGAAATTATTTAAGAATAGCATTTGTGAAGTAAGTTTGATAGCGTATAATATATAATGCTGTGAAGTTATAAAATCTTAAAATCATGTGACAGTCTAATATAAATATTTTTTTTTCAACCACCAATGTTTTCATCTATTTGTTACATTAAAATGTTTACGCTATAAAAAAAGCAGAAGTAGTTCTTTGAAAATGTAATTTTGCTACGTTCTTGTAAAAGTAAAATTACAAATTTAAATTGCATACTCATGCTAACTTTTTCTTATAGAATTATTAACATTGAATCTGGACCTTTAGCATGATTGTTTGTTTGTTTGTTATTAAGCACAAAACTACTTAATAAGCTATATGTAAGTGATGTAGTTTTGTCATTCTGGGAATAATACTTTACACGTAATGATGAAAAAAAAAATGTCTAAATGTAAGTCAAGTTCGTTTGTCATGCTGGAAAGATTCCTTTGAACATAAAATAAAATTTTTTGAAAAGCAAGTCAGGTGGTACTGTTTTTATAGTGTAAAATAAACTTTTTTATAAGAAAGTTACAATAACGTCATAACGTCTAAATCTCAGACGGGTAGTTTTGTAACATTGGAAAATATCTTTTACACGTGAAAGTCAGAATGTTTTTAATGTATATCAAGTAGCTCTGATATACTTGAGATATACGTTTTTATATGAAAGTTAGAATGTGTCTAAATATGAGTCAATATTTTTTGTTATACTAGGAAAAGACGTTTATGTGTGTGTGTGTGTAAGTCAAAATTTCCAAATGTAATTCGAGAACTTTTGTGAATTTGGGAAGAAAACAGGTTGTCCGAATGTGAGATAGTTTTGTTATACTAGGAAGATATGAATCGGGAATACATGCTTTGCTAGATTGTTTAATTTATCAAAAAAGTTAACAGTTTGTGAATAATGATTAAGTAAGTTTGCTCAAGACTGCAATGAGTAATTTTGAGAACATTAAAAATCTAGTGAGAAACCAAACAAGATATTTTAACAGTAGTTTTGATCAAATATATAATTTCTATTTTAACCACTTGTTTTCATGCCTTTCATCTCCGCTAAATTTTTTTGCGAATTTCACGCGTTAATCGACAAAACATTATCCTTGTCTTAAGCGGTTCTCTAAGATAGGAAAAAAAGATTAATGATTAATTAATGATAATATTTTAAAATCTATTTAATGTATTATTTATGTATTCAATGTCATTTCATTCAGCTACTAAATATAACATTTTTAAATCGATCGGCTATACAAGAATGCACTTTTACTTATAGTATTTATATTGAATGTTTATAGAAATGCAAACTTCTGACTAGGAGAAAATTCCACTTTCAAAACCACTAAAACGATCTTTTCATTATATTGTTCTCGTTAATATCAAATCACATCATACCATTAAAACAGTTTTCGTTCTGGAAGTGATCTTTCTTTTAATGTGACAGCAAAGTTTGCTAGATTGGAGGATGCAAAACTAGAAGCTTTTTAACACATGCTGAGTCTGTTTAACTTTTCTTTCTTGTTTACAAATAGTGTAGAGGTCTACAAATTGGTAAAATTTATTTTCCCGTAGGTTTCTCCTGAGCAGGTGAGCTACCGAAGAATATAGTAAGTGGTGTATTAGAATATCAGGCCAACAGCGAATGATTCGCTAAATTAAACTTTAATTATGAATATCTCTTTGA
Organism: Limulus polyphemus; assembly: GCF_000517525.1. Lineage (NCBI taxonomy): Eukaryota > Metazoa > Arthropoda > Merostomata > Xiphosura > Limulidae > Limulus > Limulus polyphemus. The sequence continues at coordinate 168,146 of NW_013665828.1, read as the reverse complement.
GGTAACATACACCAAGAGGCTACAAATCATATACATTTAGTTATAATTAAAAGGAACACAACGTTAAAATCTTACACAATAAATAGTTATTAAAAAACAACAACAGAGACTTGCCCTAAAAAGAGACTTAATTCAATTAAATATCAGAGAAACTATTGAAATTAAAAAACAAACAAATATATCATATTAAACAATGAAGCTGGTCCAGGTCTAGAAATAATAAAGTACTGGACAGATGTGTTGTAACTTTGGGTAGTTTAAGTCTAGATGGCGTTATTGGTATGTAAATGATTATGTGGATATATAAGTCACAACCTTGCTTTTACCGTTATTCCTGAAGATGGTGTCATAGGACACCGAAACATATGTAGAGTCATTTTAGGGCAAGTCCCTGTTTTTTTTTAATATCTATTTAATGTGTAAGATTTTAAAGTTGTATTTCTCTCAATTGTAAATAGATATTTTACACAGGTGTCGGTTTTAAATTATTTAAATCGTATACATTTGTAATTGATAAAATTCCTTTTAACATATAAACTCAGATTTTAAACAAAATGAAACAGACATTTCAACTGACGTGATTGTTAGTTTATTTATTTCTTTGAAATAATCCAAAAGTGTGTGTGTGTGTGGAATAATATCACAATTACAGAAATTTACGATGGCTTTATTTCACAGCCTTGCTTCGGTGAATGTTTACATACTTCCATTAAATGAAGTAATCACAATTTATGAAAATGGCGCTAAACATCCGGGTTGTCTTTGGTACTTCGTCCTCCGTCGTCAGTTGTTCTGGATCTGATGTTCATTATTACTCACTATTTTCCTACATCACGATCTCAATTGTAACGAACTTCTGCAAGGAACAGCGGAGTTAATCTCAGATTACACGTCTTGATAATCTATCCTCATACTCTTCACTATACGTAGACGTCAGCTTCTAAAGTCATGTTTCAGTAAACCAAAATACCAACGGCTTCATCGTGGAATGTGTTACATATGTGATCGAATGGAATTGCTACGATTCTAGTTTATTTTGTTTGTGTTTTGTTTTTTCTCTCAAGAAATCGGCTGTTGAATTTGACGTTCAGCTGTAACTTTGTGAATCTTTGGGTTACGAGTCTCTGTCAATCTCAAATCTTTGTTTATTATTAATAGTAGTGTGAATATGTTCAGCTCCATTACAATCGTTTTTTACGGTTGTGATATGCAAGCATATCATAAGTTTTCTACCTGTTTTAGAGATGAAGAATTGTTTAGAAATTTTTCATTTATTTGGTTTCCGTGCTGTAATGGTGGCAAAATTTAGTCTAGATAGTCGTTAAGATTACCTTGTTCTAATTTCTTCGTTTCTTTGTTCTTTATTATTGGTAATGTCTATTCTGCCCGAGAGAATATTGCTCGCAGTAGTATAAAGCATTCTGGTTAAAAATATTGGTATTGTAATATCATTTATTGACCGAGTTTGACTGTGACCAAATGTAACATCCGAGCATTCTTTAGCTGCTTGAAGTATGCAATGGTCGAACGGATATGTCGTGGAATCAACTTCAACTTGTGTACACGTGACTTGTGTCACTTTACGAGAATGAGACCCTCTTTTTCATTATGTTGTATACTGTTGAATGAGACACATAGACGGCTTTTGCCAGTCACCTTTGTATTCATAGATTGCCACCTGTTACAAGGTTCACAATCATGGGTGAGGTACATCTTATAGCGGTTCTCTTTCTGGATGGTCCTGGTTCCCCAAGTTGATGCATATTCCTTTATTTTCCAATGCCATTAAGCACAAAGACCATCCTCATCTTGGAAATATTAAATTTCTAATCTGAACACATCTTCATGAACGGAGAGTACGAATATTTTGCATGAGAAAGGACTATTACATACCCTTCCCTAAAGTGACCAAATTTCAACAGCATCACACTACCTACAAAACGCCAAACAATATCAAAATCTAATTAAGATACACGCTGTTCCATCACGACTTTATATTAGCTTTGGTTTTCATGTGACTTGCTAATTTCCTTTCTTTCTTTTTTTTTTCAAAATCGATGAAAGCTTAGTACTATGATTTATAAGAAATTCACTTAAAATTTTGTGGACATATTTGTTGTATAGCACTAATGTAGAAACAAACACAAGGGATAGACTCTGTGCTATTGACTTGTATACAATTAGTACAGACGAAAAGACATTGGTGAAGTTTCCTATATTATAAATCATGTTTACAGTTTTTTTTATTCTATTAAATTGTACCTAAATTTACAAAATATGTTTCCTTCATATTTACAAAAACACACAAAGAATATGTTATTTGGAATTTTTGAATACAAATATATAATGAGCACTTTATGATTTATTCAAACTGGCAGGTATCATAGTTTAAACCAAAAGTGGTATTTACAAATATATTACTGTTTTATAACAAGTAATTTACGTTTTTCGAGTTCAACATCTCTTGAAAACATTACTAACGATGGTTTTGAATTTTGCTCAAAGCTACACGAGGGCTATCTGCGCTAGCCGTCCCTAATTTAGCAGTGTAAGACT
>NW_013665828.1:156032-164667 GCF_000517525.1 Limulus polyphemus | reverse complement strand
TAGAATATATATTATTATATAAAAAGTTGGTTCGTGGGATTGACAGTCACATTATAACGCACCCACAGCTGAAAGGGCGAGCATGTTTGGTGGGACGGGGATCCGAACCCGCGACTCGTAGATTACAAATCGAGCGCCCTAACCACCTGGCCACGCCGGGCCGTTACGAACGATCTAACATCAAGTAATATTGCACCTATCAATGAATGACAGTTCTTATGTTTGAAATTTCTTTCAAGTTTTCTGTAATTGGTGTAATTTTGATACAAAATGCATTAGAAAATAAACTAAAAAGAGGTTACTTAGAGTAAACAATTTTCGATAAGTAATTCGAAGATAAACAGAATTGTAGCTTATCAATAGAGGTTAACCTAAATATTCTACAGAAATCATTCCTTCATAATGTAATATGAGTGGCATGGTGGACATTTATCGCAGATAGCCCCCGCATAGGTTTGCGCGAAAATTCAACAAACAAAAATCATATTTCATTTAGCGATTATATTTTTGTGGTTAATAATTTCAACTTAGTTTCTAAACAAATTGGGATTTCAAACATGATTACTTGTTGAAATATAATCTTCAATTTTATTCTTATAGTTTATGTTATATCATTAAAACCATATTTCTGGTTCACTTCTCATTCATAGAGCACGCCACTGGCTCAGCGGTAAGTCTAAAGGATTATAACGCTAAAAATCGGGATTTGAAACCTGCGGTGGTACAACACAGATAGACTGTTATGCAATTTTGGGTTTAACAACAAACAACAAAAATTCATTCATATTCATCTTAACCTATTTTGTTTACATCATGTTTATCTAATGGTCAGTGGATGTCAATACACCAAGGTAAGCTTGTATATTGCCTCCATCATAGCACGATTACAGTAAAATACAGAGCAAGATAGTTCACCGAAAACGTTTGAACGCAAAATCAATGTAAAGTAAAAATATCGCTGGTAAAAAAAAATTATATATAACTGGTGTGTAATCTGATGTTGAACTTGCACATGTAAACATAGAAGTCTGTACAATGTTGCCGTAGCTATATTTAAGTAAGAGTTTCCAAACCAAAACTTTAGACTCAAACCCAACTTTACAACTTTATGTCCCTTATCATGGTGCACTTTATGAAATATAAAAGCTATCGATATGAAAGCTACCAACATATCAAAAGCAGAAGAAATTTGAGTTACCAGTCTCGAAGCTTTTTTTTTATGTATTTTAACCTATCTATGTCCACGCAGACTTTTTTTTTATTTTCAACTATCATCCGTATCCTATAGTTAAGAAGGAAAATATGTTCAGAGCATTAGCTATCATGAAATAAAAATGTTTCGTTCTTTTTCTTTAATAGAGTGAAAACCTGAAAACCTGATAATGTTTTTGCTGTATCTGAATCACTATTTCTTTGCAGGTGCACTTGTGAATGATATAGTTCATCATCATCATCTTACCAAATCGCTAAAGTATTTCTTTTGAGATTTGAAATGCGTATAATGATCCGATTGTTTATTATGAAGCTGCATCTAAATTTCTACGTGTGTGTATATGTATGGTGCGACTTCATAAGTTAATATTTTAATAGTTTGGATTATCAAAACGCAACAAATGTATTTAAATCTTTCATGTTGTTGTTGTTTTGTAAGCTCAAATGCTACACAATGGGTTATCTGCACTCTTCTTACGGTGGAGAATCTAACCCCGGATTTTCGCGTTGTAAGTCCTTAAAATTACCACTTACCCATAGGAGGACTAAATTTTCCGTAATTTGACAAAGCAGTCATTTCACGCTCTGTCTCCGACATTTTCGGTTAGCTCTTTTATAATTTTGTAAGCTTTGAGTTTCCGTGTTTTCCTTTCTTATTATTGTTTTTGTTTCACTCTAGAAATATTTTCTTCTCTAATTGAACGAGGAACGTTAAATTAAAGTAAGACTTCTGAAGGCTTAGCTTATTGAATATTTTAGAAACCAAAATGCTAAATAAGGAACAAAATGCTTCTAAATGAAATACAACCTGGGCGTAATGAAAACTATACCAAAAATTATAGTCAGGGACACTCACTGACCCGACATCCATATTACGTTATAACACAACACAGCTGAAAGGGTAAGCATGTTTGGTGTGACGGGGATTCGAACCCGCGCCCCTCAGATGGCGAGTCGAGCGCTCTAACCACCTGGCCATGCCGGGCTTTTAAAAAAACTTCAATACAGTCGAACGATTTGTTATAAAAATATAGATATCAATTAACAGACATAGAAGAATACTAAGCATATTATAGACATTCTATATGGAAATTGTATCTGATCAAGATAAATAGATTAATTTCGTACTTCTGTGAAAATAAGTGATAATGCATTTGTTTTCACTTATATGATTTTTTTAAAAAACAACAACAACAAAAAATAGGACACTCTTCTGGTTACTTAAGTCTCAACAAGTCAATGATAGGACAAAGCCAGCTTAAACGAGTGACATTGTTGGCATGTTATTACTATAATATACTCTACTTTACTTTCACTAAGAAGTTCTTATTAATTCCTACAGGTTACAATAGGCTAAGAATGAAACTTCAGTGAATTTTGTACCAAAAGGATAGACTTGATAATACAGAATCTATATCCCCTAAATAGTCTTGCTTTTAAGTTGGTTCTGGAGAGAGATGTGAAGAGACAAAAAAAATCCAAACATTTTTTTTGTCTGCCTGTTATTATTAGACTGCTATTTTTTCATACCATATTGTAATTCTCTAGACTAGAACAACCACATTTTTTAATAAATTATTCGGAGAAAAATAAAATATTTCTCCCTACTTATGAAAATTATATGGATATAACTTCCATTTGAAAAAAAAAGTATTACATTTGAATCACTTATAATATTTTAAATTAAATGTATTTATGTTCCATACTTGCGAGATTTTTGAACATTTTTATTATTTTATGACATTATGAATACTTTTTTGGTTTATTTTTACTAGTGAAACCCTATAGATTTTTTTTTTCTTTTTTACACTTACAAAAAATTTGAAATTCCATCGGAGCCCGGCATGGCCAGGTGGTTAGGGCGCTAAATTCGCAATCTGCGGGTCGCGAGTTCGAGTCCCTGTCCCATCAAAAATGCTCGCCCGTGGGGGCATTATAATGTGACGGTCAATCCCACTATGCATTGGCGGTGAGTGGAGATGACTAGCTGCCTTCCCTCTTGTCTTTCACTGCTAAGTTAGGGACGGCTAGCGCAGATAGCCCTCGTGTAGGTTTGCGTTATATAAAAAACAAACAAACTTCCATTTACGTTGCATTTAAATTTACTTATAAAAATAATTCAAAACGTCTTAGACCTGTAACCACTGGGGAGCTAATTCCGCCATAAACCATTAAGACAGTGGAGATTCAACAGTTATATTTTCTAGTGCCCGAGAAAGTTGGATCGAAAGACCGGTTTTATCACACTGATAAATAAAAAGCCAGTTTGTTGGAAAAAATACTATTATGCCACATCCTTTAACGTTGCAGAACATGCTTTGACGCAAGATTTATCAAACACAATAATCTATATAGGTGTTTGTGTAGATAAAGAGGTTCGACCATGCCTATACTATTATATTTGAGAAAACAGAGGGTGTTATTGACAGAATTCTTTGAAATCTCCGGAAAAAAAAAGTTATTAAACTTGAAAATGGTTACGATTTTGCCTTCCTTCAGTCGTTTTCTTTACAGCAAGGCTGCATAGTCCCATTATAAAATAATGAGAACGTTTTTGAGTCACCAAACTGCCATTTTTGCAAGAACCAAATAAATGCGTGATTATACTGAAACATTTCACTGTCAGATTTGATAAGTTGTAATTCAGGTTCTTTTTCTCATACTTATATAGTAACTCGCCATAGTAAATAACTTCATAATAGTCAATATTTAAGTATTCTAATTAACGAACATGTGCATTCGACATTTCCTTCAATTTTATTTTCTATATATATATTGTTCTTGTTTATATTTCCACTTTATTGAAATAAAGTAGGATTACGAGAGAAAATATTTTTTATGGAACATATATATATATTTTTTTTCCTTTGATGGTATCGACTAATTTCAATATTTCACACTCCTTTGCTGTTAATTTTCTTAATGGCTGCGTGCCACAGATTTTATAGAAAAAGTGACTTTCTTAGGGTGAAATAAAACAAAATATTTTTTTACGATTAAAAAAAAACTCACTGAAAACGAAAGTGAATGATTGCTCAATGGTAAGAATTAGCATTTTCCCCCTATAGTCTATATCTATTAAATTTAGTTGTTTTTTTTTCACTGGAAACTTTCTCTACGTAAATGCCTATAATATTGTAATTGAAGATAACTACTAAATTATAAAACCTTAAAACGAATTACGTATTTTATCTTAAGTTACCTTAGTACAAGACAAACCTTCTGTTTATCATACTTATAAAGTATTTTTTATATTAATTGCTATATTCGCAATTATAGTAACATGAAACATATTTGCAGAACGTTTTGCGGGATTAATGCTACAGAATTATAGTATATCCAGAAAACACCAGGATTCGGAGTGAAATAAAAATCCCAAACATTAAGAAACATTTTGAACTTTGTTTTTACTAATAATTCCATGACGTAAATAAAGTTGAAACAAACTTCTGTTTTATTTATATGTATTTTCAAAAGAATAATGTAATTTAGTTGTCTGTTCCTATATTATTCAAAACATATTTTCAATCTATGGTGAATTTTAATACAACTTTTTCTTAAGTTCCAAATCAGATTTGCTTTTTAAAGTTTGTTCTTAAAAAGTTTTTTTTTCTTCTAAAATTAACTGTAGCTGGCCCTCTGAGTGATGTGGCAAAGTAATATATGTATTAAATGTTTGCCCATCAACACTCAAAGTGAATCATTCTAAGTGAAAAGTAGCTGTCGTATAGAACAAGTTCAAAATGTTTTGAAAAAACACACACAGTCTTTAAGTACTGTTTATAGACCATTCCTGTCCTTTCCCCCGTAATTATGTAGGTTTTATAAATATATATATATTTAGAGAAAACTTCCTTTCTGCTTGCTGTCACTCCAAGTACGACCGGTGTCAAGGGCTGTTGTGTTCGTCTTTCAATTTACAACGTAGAAAAACCTTGTTAAAAAGCCGAGAGGTACTTGTCAAGACCCTTAAACGCATGAAAAACTTTTTTTTTTACTTTGCGTAAAGGAAGTGACAGTTAGTATATACGAACATACCTCTGGAGCTTAAAAAGGAAATATCTGAATTTCGCTGCATAACAATAGCACCTATCTCCAGGTGCTTCGAAAGCTGCACGCTGCATCTGTCAGAATGTACTACTTCTGGGTATTAGCCGAACACTAGCATAATTTGTACAGAAGTAAATGTGCATTTTAAGCAGGCAAACTTTTGATGGAAGGAAAGAAAAAAAACACTTATATATATATTATTTATTAACGGATAAGAAGTGACATTTGACTTACGAAAAATTCTTTTTTTTTCTACTTTTTTGTTAATTTCCTAGAATTGTTGTGAAATTCTAAAATGATAGATTGCATCTTCAAATTATTATTGAATTATTCGTGTATTTCTGAATTACAAATATCTAACACTTGTGTCAACGAATTGTAGTGTGTGTTTGAACTAACAATGTCTCTCAAATATTCTAACTCCTTTTTTTGAACTCAGAATATCTTTCAAACACTCTAACACCTTGTGTCGATATATTTTGGTGTATTTTTGGAACTATAAATGTCTCAAATATTCTAACAATTTGTGCCGATGGATTTTAATGTATTTTTTAACTAAACATGTCTCTCAAATACTCTAACACCTTGTTTTGATGGATTTCCTACTCACCTAAACTTGATTTGTCCTGCCTCAAGCAGATGAAGTCGAAATCCAAAGACAAGCAATGTGGTATTTCTATTGGAAATACGAAACCCAATAAAACCAGGTGGATTTTGTAATTAGTACTCACAATCTCCACCCATTTGCTCATGCAATAAGGGATAAGGAAGAAAATTTAGCTTACTGTTACGCTTCTTACAGATTAAAATTAAGATTAAAAGTTGTTTGACATTTGACTTCTAACTTATTTACATGCACTGTTACAATGCTCGACCTTCAACCTAAAGCTCTAAGGAACAAGACTATACTCTCTCAATTCTAACAGTAATAAATTCCTGTATAATTATATGGAGAAGTTCAAAGATCTTTATCTGCAATCAAAAGATCTAGGTAGATTCACACGCTGTTGTATTACCTAAAGGAAACTCTCAAAGAAAAACCAGCATAAGTAAATATATCACGCCTTCAGACACGTCTGACTGTCGTCATATGTATCTCTTAAACAAAATGACGACTTTAAATTAAAAATACAAAGAAAAGCTTTAATATAACAACAACAATTTCAGAACACAGCCACATTGGCCTATTTGTTGTGTCCACCGCGGGGAATCGAGCCTCAGAGTTTTGCGTTGTAAGTCCGTAAACTTGCAGCTGTCCCACCGAGGGACAACAAAAAGCTATAGCTCATTAGAAGTTGTGACTGAAAACCGAAATAAATACACTGAACATTGCTCGGATACATTTTATATCAGGCAGATGGTAGCATTGTCTATGTAGGGATGGCTCGGATTGTCCATCGAAATGGTATTTTAAATATCTCCTCAATAAGTCATCAGAACTTTACAATACTACACAGTGTTTCCTTTCATAACAATATCTATGCAATGACAAGTTCTAGTAAAGTCTGTAAATATCATAACAAAAAGTATGAATTTCTTCTCTTTCTGTTTTACTACATGATAACTCAAAAACCAAAACAATGACGTCACCCAATTTCACTGAGGTGACATAGTTTCAAACCGAGTATCCACTTTTAGAAGTATTATTAACTAGTAGTATTAAAACAAAAATAAAAATTCTAGTGTAAACGATGTTATCATTTCCACTTGAACATTGTTGAAATTTGTTGTTCCTTTAAAAAGCTTAAGTACGGGATGAAACAGGAATTACCAGCCAATAATGGATAAACAATAAATATTACAGTTGAAACCTCATTGTATTTAGAACTTGGTTATAAATATATCCTTCCTATGTCTATTGAAACACTGCGTTAAAAACAAGCACAGAGAAAGTTTTCAAAAAAGGAAGTAAATGTTGGGATGGTTAATATCAATCCTTCAAAACAATGCAAAGAAGATAATAGGGACGGCATTTGCATCATCCCTACATTATAGCACAGGCAAGAATTAACATATAGCAATATATTTATAACTATTCAATCACAATTGAGTTTAATTTATCCTATTTTGTCTTTTAACATTCTACTACACTGTGTGCCTGTGCTATTATTTAGGGATGATGCAAATGCCATCTCTACCATCTTGTTTGTATTGTTTTTGAAGGATTGATATTAGCCATCCTTACATTTAATTCATTTTTAAAAGTTTTTCTTTAATTTTACACACTCAAACCGTGGAGACATTGTAATATACTCGTTAGTTGTAAAGCCAATTATAAGTGGAAAACATAACAACAAATAACTAATCGAGACTTAGTTTGAATTGAACAGAGAAAGTAACTATATACCTTAACGCTATGAAACTTATATCAACTCAACTGCACATGTAAGAGCACCACGAATAATTAAAATGTAGCAAATCTTTAAAAGGTTCTCAAGTACTTTCTATGGAATTATCTTAGCAAAACCATTTTTTATATAATACTATTATAAACAACTAAGAATATGTCAAATTAAGCTATAAAATATAAACGAGTTTACATGTTAGGAGAGGACAAGACATGATGTGTTTATTAATAAACTTACTTCAGACTGGAAGATAGAAGATCCTTACAGATCGTAAACTAAGCTATAAAATACAAACGAGTTTACATGTTAGGAGAGGACAAGACAGGATGTGTTTATTAATAAACTTACTTCAGACTGGAAGATAGAAGATCCTTACAGATCGTAAACTAAGCTATAAAATACAAACGAGTTTGCATGTTAGGAGAGGACAAAGCAGGATTTGTTTATTAATAAACCTACTTCAGACTGGAAGATAGAAGATCCTTACAGATCGTAAACTAAGCTATAAAATATAAACGAGTTTAGATGTTAGGAGAGGACAAGACAGGATTTGTTTATTAATAAACCTACTTCAGACTGGAAGATAGAAGATCCTTACAGATCGTAAACTAAGCTATAAAATACAAACGAGTTTACATGTTAGGAGAGGACAAGACAGGATGTGTTTATTAATAAACTTACTTCAGACTGGAAGATAGAAGATCCTTACAGATCGTAAACTAAGCTATAAAATATAAACGAGTTTACATGTTAGGAGAGGACAAGACAGGATTTGTTTATTAATAAACTTACTTCAGACCGGAAGCAGACTATACTTTGTTCTCTTATCTTCTAATTGTACGCTTTGTTTTTACTTATCTTGTAATATTAGTAATTTTATTTCTTTTATATTACTTAGTATGGGATTTATGGCAGATTAATAATGGCTGGAGACGGCTTGAATGGGTAATGAAGAAAAATTTTAATATAACAGCAAATATAATAGGTACCTGATGATGACAAAACCTTGTCGAAACGTTGTACAT
>NW_013665828.1:139257-155142 GCF_000517525.1 Limulus polyphemus | reverse complement strand
ATGTACAACGTTTCGACAAGGTTTTGTCATCATCAGGTACCTATTATATTTGCTGTTATATTAAAATTTTTCTTCATTACCCATTCAAGCCGTCTCCAGCCATTATTAGTCTCAAAGTGGGTTCCTCGTCATCGAATTATGGCAGATTGTTTCTGTGGGCACAAAGCTACACAATGTGCTATATGTGCTCTGCCCACCACGGGTATCGAAATCCGGTTTCTAGCGTGGTAATTCGGCAGACATATCGCTGTGCCACTGGGAGGGGGCATTAAAAACAAATAAAATAATGCAGAAGTAGCACAGAATTTATAACGACTCCCTAAGAATTAAGATTCTCTCTCTTAACTTTTCCAATTAAATTATTAAAAATGTGATACGAAAAAAGATTAAGTGGTCTTAATGTATAGATAATTTCCTGCAAGTTTTAGATATCTTTATATTGTATTTGGCATTATTAGGTGACTATGTTGGAATCAGGGTTACGACAAATTAGCAATTATTTACTTGACAATACCGTTATAATAAGAAGGAGATTGTGACATCCATATTGTTACATAAAAATCCGGAAGCTGACGTTTGAAGCAAACTTGGAGGACAATAAAACAAAGTAATCTTGCGTTATTCCTCATCAAATAATAAAACAGCTTTATAGACCAATAACAGCATTGCACCACAAAATTAGAAATAATCCTCGATCTTACTTTCGCACGTGTATTATCAAGGACAATAGATGTTTTCTTCAAAAAGGCTCATGTATTGAAGCGGAATGGGGGGATTTATTAAGGAGACTATGCATCATTGCACTTTCATAAACCCCGCGTTAAAGCTTTTATGTGCCATGATTCATTATGACAAATGAAAGGAAATGTCGGAAAGATTCATTTCATGCTACGCTATCGAAGTAAGACAAAATACTTGGTAGTATAATTTGTTGGTATTTTGCAGTTTAATACTTTAGCTACAATTAGCGAGACATTAGATATGCTGCTGTAGATGTTTATGTACACAAATTTCTCTCGATTTGTTTTTGTTGTTGTTGAAACATTGTTTGCTATTTTTACATCGTACACACATCTTGTTTATCCCCCCAATAAAATATATGTTTATTTGACGATTTCCTAATTTTAATGCTCTTGGGGTCTAAGTATTTAACAAAATGTAGGTAGCTAATAATGGCTAGCATTATTGGAAAATACCCATGATCCAAAACGGGAGATATCACACTGATTCTAGTAAAATAACGTTATGTTTATTACTTTGAAATTATAATAAATACGTAAAAATAATAATATATTTGTCTTTCTGACGCTACTTTAATGAATTATTAGATAATTGTAAACTTTATGTTGTTTTGCTTTCACACAACATTGTACAGTGAGGTAACAACAGAATTAGCTTGAGTTTGCTAGTTTCAGATGCAAGAACTCTTGGATAAACAGAGTTATGTTACGATTAACCAAGTATCTGTGTTCCACGTCTAAATTTAAGAAGTAAGACTATTATCATCACTTCAATATCATAAGGTACTTTTCTTCCGAAATATCTACTTCTTTACCACAGTTCACCTAAAAAAAAACATTTGGAATATTAACTGGGCCAAACATGAGCTGCGTTAGCTCTGAGTGTTCATGTTTTATATGATGACTCTATCATCTGGAGAACCTCAAAGTTAACGCTTACTGAAAATAAAGCGATCAGAGTAATGTGTGTTGATCGTGGGTTGCCTTCACTAACAACTGGTTTAGGTGACTCGTGGCGACAATAGTTAGTTATTGGAATTATTTCATTAGGTTGCGTGTACAGAAGGGAGTGCTGGATTTATAGTAATAATTAACGGCATCACTAAGCAACATATTAGGAACATGCATAAAAATACTCTTCTTTACCAACTAATTCCTTTGTCTAAGATTATGAACATTCAAACACAGAGAGAAAATGTTTCCTAGTGAGGACTCAGTACAAAGTATCCGCTTTTTGAACCTGTTTGGAGGCGACATTTCGATCTACAAGCATAAGGGGTAATCAGGTTCGACTTACTGACTTGATGAAGATTTAGTTTATCAGATCAAAATGTCAACTCCAAGCAAACTCAACAAAGATTAACTAATGAATTCTGTCGAATTTTCCAGAACGATTCGGCCATTCTTGATGGTGTTTACAATCTGATTAATGATGTAAGTTGGTAATATGTATTTTAAAACACTGATAGGAAATACGTTGCTGTTTAGTTTATATTACTCACTCTATATCTAGTCTTAAACTTTTGGGAAACTACTATCATTAATGTATTTTCTTTCATTAGAAATTTAGCATCTTTATTTAAGTACAGTATCTCTTGAAATAAGCATTCTAAACAATAATGCCTGAAAGAAATATTCATGTTTTTTTTTTAAACTGAGATCTGAAACAACAGAATAGAAAAAGTACTCTGACAGTATAATTTTTTGTTTCTCCAAATGAAAACTAAAAAGCTAGAGAATTTTGCAGCAATACATTGTGCAATTATTTCAATATTACACTAAAAAGTTACCCTCACAAAGTATCTACAGTAATAATATTATACAATTATTCCAATATAACGCTAAAATATTACCCTTACAGGGTATTTACAGCAATACATTGTGCAATTATTTCAATATTACACTAAAAAGTTACCCTCACAAAGTTTGTTTGTTTGTAATTAAGCACAAAGCTACACAAAGGGCTATCTGTGCTCTGCCCACCACGGGTATCGAAACCCGGATTCTAGCGTTGTAAGTCCGCAGACATACCGCTGTGCTACTAGGGGGCCCCTCACAAAGTACCTACAGTAATAATATTATACAGTTATTTCAATATAACGCTAAAATATTACCCTTACAGGGTATTTACAGCAATACATTGTGCAATTATTTCAATATAACGCTAAAATATTACCCTTACAAATTATCTGATGATATCTGACCTATAAATGCTACCAAACGACTTGCTTTATTATGATGTGAAGATTTGTTTGCTTCAGAAGGTATCTGGTGAATGGCACCCATCACCAGCTCTTAGACTTGTAATCTCACCTAGTAAAACGGACGCAAACCATAAATCTTCGGATTCACTGTCCAAGCACGCGAACCACTAGTCACGCATAACGCTAATACGTAGTTATTTAATGAAATACTTATTTGAGCTTATAGTGGAATGTTCACAAATATATTGCTAATATATATATTCTGTTTATGAATTTTGCTTGTATGAAAATATTTGGAAGTGTTTCAATACGCAGCAGTTTAGTGAGTTGAATAATTCTGTACACTAATGTCACCTGGCGAGAAAATGATAAAATTGTTTATAAATTTTGTAGCTCGTTGAAACACAAATATTTCATATGAATAAAATCACAAGTTTTTTATTCTAGAAAACATGGAAATCTCCAGCAAATATACCAAAGATAACCCCCCCAGTGGCACAGCGGTATGTTTGCGGATTTACAACGCTAGAATCCGGGTTTTGATACCAGTGGTAGGCAGAGCACAGATAGCCCATTGTATACCTTTGGGCTTAATTACAAACAAACAAAGAAACCAAAGATAATATCTTGAAAATAAACTAAAAATGGAAAATGTTTGTCGAAATCTCTCTCTCTCTCCTGCATGACCAGGTGGTTAAGGCGCTCGACTCGCAATCTGTGTGATGCGAGTTTGAATCCCCGTCACACCAAACATGCTCACCCTTTCAGCCGTGGGGGCGTTTTAATGTAACGGTCAATCCCACTATTCGTTGGTAAAAGAGTAGCCCAAGAGTTGGCGGTTGTTGATACTGATTAGCTGCCTTCTCTCTAGTCTTACATTGGTAAATTAGAGATGGCTAGCGCAGATAGCCCTCGTGTAGCTTTGCGCAAAATCCATAACAAACAAACAAACTCTCTCTCCAGAGTCATGTGAGGTGAAGTGCAAATGTCATGAAAAAATTAGTTGATTTGCTTTAGTAGAATGTTATTTATTACATCACATATATATAACAGGAGTCTAAATGTTCACATTGCCTTGTTTACCTTGTTACTGCCCATACGTTTTGGATATTATTACATATTGTCCTTTGCGATCAAAGCAGAGTGTTTAATATTAAATGTATAGTACAATCTAAAGTGTTTAACTCTTCTAAAAAATTTCAAACATTTGCATTAATATTTAAAACAAATGAAGACCATTATTTCTTTACTCTGGACAAAAATAATTAAAGATAGCTTTAAAATTAATTCTTTTGCCTTCTGCTAAAGTTGAATTTGATAAAATGAGTGACAAGCATTTCTTGAACTCGATCATTTATTACCCTATTGCTACTGAAAGTCAGCGTCTATTGTGGTTTCGGTTAGTTATTTCTCGGTTGTTCAGATTTGTACTCATACTAGTCAATGGTCATTACGTGTAATCGCATCTAGCTGTTGTGTTCTTAAGCAAGACACTTTACAAACAAACCAACTGTAAAATGGGTATTAAAATTGTAAAATGTAAGCTGTAAAATGCGATAGTCTGGCATCTCAGGTTGATATACAAGATCATTCAGAAGAATTATTGAAATTGTCCTCGTCCACGTGTGCCACGGGAAACCGTATCTAAGATCAAGCCCCTTGTGTCTTTACAGCACAGAAAAGATTTGTTTTTCCGTGTCAGGGAAAAAAAAAAAATTCTAAGCTTTTATTTAAAGAATATGTCTTTATAAGTGCATGTACTGTATGGATAGTATAATAAATGGCTTATATGTATGTCTTTCAGTGTTTGTTTTGTATCAAGTTGTGTTCAGAAGATATTTCTAATTGTGCATCAGCGTTCAGGATCGCTAGATTCTAAATTTACGTGTAAGTTTAACTTTACGTTTTCGACGCATAGTGACAAATAGTAATGGAAATTGGCTCCCATATTTATAATTAATCTGTCGAGAGAGTTCTAACAGTTATTTAGTCACTGAATAGGTAGATATAGGCGGAAACAATGAATTATGAAAAAAATCTTTGACTCCTGGTGTTTAAACCCCAATAGCTCAGCGGTAAATCTGAAGGCTCATAACACTAAAATATGCGCTGAGGTCATTGTATAGCTTTGTGCTTAACAACAAACAAGAAACAATCAAGCAAAATGCTTATTGTTTATCGAATATTGTGTTAATCAAATTTTACACTTATTCTGAGAATAAATCTTTGACTCCTGGTGTTTAAATCCCAATAGCTCAGCGGTAAATCTGAAGGCTCATAACACTAAAATATGCGCTGAGGTCATTGTATAGCTTTGTGCTTAACAACAAACAAGAAACAATCAAGCAAAATGCTTATTTATCGAATATTGTGTTAATCAAATTTTACACTTATTCTGAGAATAAAGATGCCCATATGACATCAAATATTTTATACTCATAAGCCAATGTCATTAAGAAATTAAATTAACACAGTTTAATAGCAATGTCCGTTACTTTTGCTTTGCAAGTTAAATTTTTATTGAAACCGGTTTCCATACTCGTGGCTGGCAGAGCACAGATAGCCCATTGTGTAGCTTTGTGCTGAACAACAAATAAACAATTTTTTATTAAGTCGAATAGCATTAATATCAGAATACCATCATAATGTAACATAACTCACTTTAAATATATAAACAATATTTTTTTTTATTTCTTGTAATTCTAATACCCTCTGAACTTTAATTATTATAATTATTTCTTTCTACAGTTGTTCCACCCTGTAATGTAGGCTTTCTTATAATACATATAACCAAAGCAGCACCTCACGGAGAACCTGATATAATTGTCGCCTTCACGTTCACTGAATCAACTTTCTTCCGTCACACACCCTTACCTCATCACCATCACATACACGTGTTTCCTCTATCACATGCTGGTTATCAGAGCGTTCTCAGGAGACTTATGCTTCGCTTCGAAAGACGTATGAGCAGTTTGCGTGTTTTAAAATGGGTGCGGACCCTCTAATAACAAAATCTGTGTTCAGAACCTCTGGAAAGACAAGCCCATCAGAAATAAAGTACCCTACCACGTCTTAAAAGACGTATATATACGTATATATAAGATAGAAGCTGAATATGTATAAATAAGTTATATTTATAGAGAAATGCTCGCCTCAAATAGAACTTATCATCTCCATATAAATTCGGCAATAATTTAAGACGTAGTTCTCAGCAAGATGGTTTTAGTTTTGTTGTTTTTGTTTAAATGATGCTGCTCGCTCACTTTAGCGCTAAGAAAGTAGTGCGATCAGAAGTGTTCGCAGCTTCGCAGCAACGCTTTTCGTCAATGGTTATTTATCATTTAAAGGAATTATTGAACAAAATTCGATTCAACATAGATGATTATCAGCTGTGTACCATTAAAACTGTCTGTGTTATAAAAGTCGTTAACTTACGTTTATTTACAGCATAATTCTGTTATGCTAAATAGAAAACAAATAACCGATACAAGTTCTTATATAAGTAGGTAAATTCCTATAAAAAAATATTTTTAACATGGTTTACCAATAGAAATAAAATTTAATTTCATTCATAATTAATAATCATACAATCATACAATTCCCTCAAGGGAACAATTATATTTCTATGAATGTGAATGCTGTATTATCCCCCCCCCTCGTTAACTCATGCACTTGAAAACTGTTTTGTTGCTAATAGATATCGTAACGTATATTTGTTTTGTTGCTGATAGATATCGTAACGTATATTTTAACATACTCCTAATTATTATTTATCTATACTGGGATACTGAGTCATCCTGTATGTAAACAGCATAACACTAAACATATATTTTTGTGTTTTTGTTTTGCATATTCAAAGTATATATTAATCGGTCTATTATACAAAAGGGGCATTCTGGTAGTTTTACTTTGCAAGTATTAAGAATCATGTAGACAAAATCAACAGTTTTGGGAATAATGAAACTCATTAATAACAGAGCACGTTTAAAAACCAATATCCATCGCTATATGATGTAACTTTGAAAACTTCATATATTCTGCTATGCATCATTAGAAGACGAAAACATCTATACTCTTTTCTACTGCTGACGATTATAAAGACAAACTACACTAAATAGCTAATATCCATTATTATGGGGGAACAGGATTTTTAGATTTGCGGTTTACCCTGTTTTTTATTTGGAAAAAAATCATCTGAAACCTTGTTTCCATTAACTACATGTTTCTAGTAATATTGATGAAACGTTGGAGTTTCTAATGGTTACTAGAAAAAAAATGTTCTTTTAAAATCTAGTTTTTACTATTTACCATTAGGATTAGTTCACTTTTAATACCTCGTTGTGGCCGTCATGAAGTTCCGTATAAGTAAAACATTTCTAAAAACCTTGTAATCTTTACTATTTATCATTAGGAGTATTTTACTCCTAATATCTTGTGATTTTCACCATCTAGTATTGGGAGAGGTGTTCAGCTACAAAATTCAAAACTCGTGCCTTTAACAATCTATAGATATACACTGTGCACGTTTCTGCTAAATAATTATCACATCTTACCAGATGTGTGTACGATGTTAAACGAAACATAATGATATGTAACTATCAACATCTTGTAAAAATGATTCAAGTCGTACTTGGGGAATTTCAGAACAAAACGTATATATGACATTTTGGATATTCATTAATAGTTTCGAATATCAGAAATTTAAGTGGATTGTCAGCTACAAAGAGTTTGGTATGTGGTTATCATTTTGATAAAATCATATTGCTGCTCGAAATCTTTATTCTGACTCAAGGTATATTGATTCTGAGATTTCGCGCTCAATATATTTGACATCACTGCCCACACTCAGATGTTGTGTAATGGTAAACGGAATTTTATTCTTATTTTACTTTAACTCAAGCGCTTCAAAGAAAATTTTGTTAAATATTATCAAAAATCTGAAGAGAATATGCTATCACGATAATTACAATTGAACAAAAGGAACCAATTCTTTAAAACTTTCAACTTCTTTATGATTTATGAAACGAGGCTACCTCGTTAAAATAATGCCCCCTCCTCAAGTGCTCAGTGATAAGCTTGAGAACTTATACTCCAAATATCGGGGCCCGATGGGCATAGTGCAGGTAGCCTACTGTGTAGATCTGTGCTTAAACACAAATAAACCCTTAAAATAACAATGAATATTGAAACTGCAGCTAAAGAAACAAGAAGACAAAAATCTACGTTTTTATTTAATTGATTGAAAGGAATTGTGAAACAATGGAAGCACTTTAATGATGTACAAATATGTGCAAAATGTGTAGAAAAGTATGCAAATTTTTCTCACAAAGTACACACAAAGAGTGAGTAATTGTAAGAGTTAGAAAAGCAGATGGTACTTGACCGATAACTTTTATCACCCGAAAAAATGAAAACGGAACTTAAATCGAGTTCAATCAAATTAGTATGAAACGTATAGTTTTGAAGGCATCTGAAGATGAAAACCTTGTAAGAGATATGAGTATAGGAATCATCGATATACACGGACAATGCCACAGTTATTCAAACAGACATGAAAACAAAAAACGTCTTTAACAGCTGGAATACAAGAGCATGAGCACCAGAAAGGATTTGTAGCTATCAAGGAACAGATAGGAGAGAACGTTATCGAGAATATGAAGATTGGAAATCTGGATATAAAAAATAAAACCATAGATGTTCAAGAAAGCAAGAAACTAGAATGAAGAAGGTTGCTGGAAGGTAAAAAATGTAACGTTATGATCAAAGAAAAAGTAATGAAACAGACGGAAGCTATAACAGCTTCAAAAATTACAGTTTGAAATGAAACAAACAAAAGATAATATAGAAAGATTTCTACGATTGTTCGATTTCAGTAGTAGAAAATGAATAGAACAAAAGATCAGTTTGACGAAATACGCTTTAACATTTCAACACATTAATTAACAAAGGATTTCAAACCCAGTGAGAATTTCCATGAATTTCAAGAACTTCAGCTTGAAATAACTGTTTTGGTTGAAAACAGTTTGAGAAGTTTGGTATGAAACTAAACTAAAAGTATTAAAGCACAAAGCTACACAATGGGATATTTGTGCTGTGCTCACCGCGGTTATCGAAACATAATTTATAGCTTTATAAGCCTTCATACCTGCGGACTTCCCTCTGAGTCACTGGAGACTGATATAAAACGAATGACCTGAGTCAATCTGAAAATCACTAGTCATTACTTCTAAAGCATTATCAAAAATGGATATGGGGAGTTAAAGGGAACTATTCATATATATATTTGAGACTTATTAGGATATAACATTTAATGTAACTTTGAATTACTAATTACTGTATAATAAATGACATTATAAATTGATTCATGTGTGCGTCTGAATACTACAACATGATCTTCTTCGTGCATACAACAAATGTTGTTAGGATAAAATCGTAAGAATTACAGTGTTGGCCAAAATGTTTGCATGCTGTTCTATACTGATGCTATTTTCTACATGCATGGAGAAGTTATTAAGCAAATGTCCGAGTAGTAACAGAGAAGGTAGCGTATGATCGGGCAAACATGTACGAGTTGTTATTCTGGTCTGTATAAGTTGTTTTGAACATTTGTTCGCCAAAACACACATACGTACATGTATCAAAGAGTGTACTTTTAGTATAATCTTCTTCGAAACAGATCAATACTTTGTTCAGGCAATTTCTCTATACTTGTTGTAGAGTTATGCCTCCTCACTTGCCAGAAGTTGTTATAAGGCGTAAAATTGTTCGACTGCCCAGAAATGGTATGCAGCAAACGGAGATTGCCAGAACATCAGAGTACCCCAGTATACTGTATCCAGAATGGGAAACAGGGCTCATCTGAAAAGATGACATGTCGCCGGTGTCCTAGTGTAAGTTGGCATGCTATGTTGCCTAAGTAACACGGTGAATTCTGGTTAATATTGGTTTGCTATAGCCTTTTTATGCAAAATAACCTTACTTGGCCAGTCTTCTATTCACTATTATTCTGGGCACCCTGGAATGAATGTGTTCATGCCATTCCTGTCGTAAGTTGTTGTAAGACTTTTTTCGACCTTGATATGTTAACCTGATCAAAACACGGTCATCTCAGGCAGTAGGTTTTCGGCGACTACCAATAAATTTTCCTGGAAAAACGTTTCTTGTAGTTTGATGACGTTTAAGGACTTCTTAAAGCTGATGATAGGATTCGTATTCGTCGTTTACCTGGAGAAGAGATGAGGGAAGGCTGTCTTTCCCACATGGAACACACAAGAGGTGGTTCAGTACATGTTTGGGCAGCTATTCATCATGGTGGAAAAACTGATCTCCAGGGAAATGTTAATGGCGTCTCCTACAGGCATCACATTGAGAAGATATTACTGCTAAATGCTAGAGCAAGGTTTGGCAATAACCTTTTCTTCCAGGATGGCAATGCTACTGCCTACAGTGTGCATAGTGTACAGGATTATGTCGACCAGGAGGACTTTATAAGATTGCCATGGCCAGCAAAGCCTCCAGCTTGTAATTCAATTGAGAATTGCTAAGAATCATTAACCACGACTCTACACCAGCTACAGTAGCTGTGTTGTAGTGCCTTCTAGTGAAACGTTGGGATAAGATCACTGTGGATTACATCAATAATCTTATCAACAGCATGCCCGTCACCTAGCGAAAGACTAACCAAGTACTGAATGTTTAATAAGAAATGCTATAAGGTTACAGACGCTACTTATAATAATTTGATGTTATATTTTGTCATTATACATGTTTTAGTAATGTTTTGTCGTGATAGGTGAAATGCTGAATTACACATCTCTCTACAGATGTCTGATAACTTTTTTACTCTTCTAATAAATGGCCTGGCATGGCCAGGTGATTAGGGCAATGGACTCGCAATCTGAGAGTCACGGGTTCGAATCCCTGTCCCACCAAAGATGCTCGCCCTTTCAGCCATATGGGCGTTATAATGTGATGGTCAATCCCACTATTCGTTAGTAAAAGAGTACCCCAAGAGTTGGCGGTGCGTGGTGATGACTAGCTGCCTTCCCTCTAGTCTTACACTGCTAAATTAGGGACGGCTAGCACAGATAGCCCTCGTGTAGCGTTGCGTGAAATTAAAGAAAAACACGAAACGTCTAATAAATAGTTCATTATGTCCATAGAACCTGTCTCATTATACAAGTTACATATGTAGATATTTAATATAACATAAATTTCTCAGTTTGACAGTGCTAAATGTATTTGTATTCCAGCTTAATAATAATGATCATATTTGTTACAATATATGCAAACATTTGGACTAAGACTATACTTATATCACGTATTCCCTCCCCCCCCCCTCTTTAGAGATGTGGAAATTTTCGAATTTTTTGTGTAGTTTGTTTCTGTGCAGTTTGGCATAGAATACTTGATCCAGGAAATCTCTCATTTCTAGTTGCCTTTGTGTATTTGTCTATCTCTCTTTCTCACGTCACATAATACATAGTATGACTTTGAAAATGCAGCCTCATCATTTTGATGTCCAAATACATGATATCTATATATCCCACCTGATGAATATTGTGAAAGAGTGACGCCATTGCAAGAGGAATAATATGAGGTTTCTTGCTGACTTTCAAAGTGACTAATTCAAAAGAGATCAGCATGCAAGCTTATGTAGACAAGTGGACATTCACCTTTACTGGATCAACAAATATATTTGCAGCTTTCTTTCCCTCAAGATTGGTTTGTTATAGATTTTGCGCAAAGCTACACGAGGACTATCTGTGCTAGCCGTCCCTAATTTGCAGTGTAAGACTAGAGGGAAGGCAGCTAGTCATCACCGCCAACTCTTGGGCTACTCTTTTACCAACGAATAGTGCGATTGACCGTCACATTATGACGCCCCCACGGCTGAAAGGGCGAGCATGTTTGGTGTGATGGGGATTTGAACCCGCGACACTCAGATTGCGAGTCGAGTGCCCTAACCGGTTACCTGGCCATGCCGGACGCTTTCTCTCCCGAGAGTTTTTTATTATTTTTCTTATATTATAAACAAAGATTGTTTTGCTTTCCATTAAATAGTAGCCAAACTATTTGTTTCTCATCCAACTTAATACTCAGTTGATTCTGATTACTCTGCCAATTTCCTACTCAATCCTCCTGTTATTTAACAAACCTATATTATACTTATGAGAAAATCAGTTTACCCGAGAATACCACAAGTAGATAGGGAGGAGAAATTATTTGTTTTTGGACCACACGATCTATTGCAGAGTTTCTGTTGATATATTGTGTAGATAAGAGTTTCAACATAATATTTTTACAGAAATAATGTCTTACTCTGGATGTAGACGTACTCACTACAACAAAGGGGAATAATTTATTACCAGAGAGAAACCATTGTAAGATAAAAGTATTACGTGCTGTGAAAATGTGGAAATCCTCTTCTAGACATAGTATTTCTGCTGATACTCTAAAGGTCCACAACGTTGATAAGCATACACGAGTAGTTACTACTGTACTTATATGGTGGAAGTTGTCATCCTACCATGAAACTTCACGACGGAAGTTGCCTGCTGCTAAAGAATACGTTGCTAGGAGATGTCACGTGAAATCTTAGTTCGAGTGTTACTCAGCAGAAAGCATAATACTTAGAGTACTAGTTGCTGTGAAACAGTAAGATTATATGATATTTAGAGATGTTATCACGAAAAATCCATCCTTTTCAGGACAGATATTTGTAAAATGTATGCTATGCAAATAAATAAAATACTATTGATTAACTGATCATCTTAAGGACTATAGTAACATCGTTCTTAGTAGCATCATCCACCCATAGTAACACTATCATACGAAATATTTTGTCAAGAACTCATTTATTGTTATACATAAGACATAAAAATATAATCAATACAAAATAATAGTTTTAGTTATAAAATATAGACGTTAATGACGACTTAGTATAGCAGTGTGCAATCCATCGACATCATTACACCAATTACATGGAACTATGATGTCACCTCTCTCCTAGTAGCACAGCATCTGATGCCACTTTGTGGAACTATGACTCTCAACAAGACACTCTCAGCTGAGCAACACTCGAACTATGATTTAACGTAACATCTCCTAGCAACACGCTCTCCAAGTAGGCTACTTTGATCATGAAATGTCATGGTGGTATGACAACTCCTCCCATGCAAGTACAGGGGAACTACTTAGAACCACAGACTTAGTAAGATCTTCAGAGATCTACATCATCCAGACAGCGGGATTAAATCTTACCTATGAGGACTGATCTCCACACAAATGATATGGGAATGCCTGAGGGTTGTCTATAAGGATTGATGGCTGTAAAATTCTAGACCACTTGGGAAGGTGTCTACAAGACTTCCAAGTGTTTGCCAGCCAGAGCAGTATGTCTCCACCTGTGGTCCAGATCACATGACTAGCCAGAAAGGACTGGAAGTACTACTGTCAAATGATCTCTTTCAGTTAGGTCTGTTTCCCTAGCAGAAGATAAAGTGGGCACATACTTGAAAATTATGAGAACTAGGGAGTGGTGATTCTCTTGGAGCCAAGAAGTACCCCATCATGTCATCTATGACTCACGGCAAAACATGGGGTAAGCAGGGCTGAATGATAAGTTGCAGAGAGCAAATTGTTATTCTTTTGCTCTGAAGAACAGACTGATTACTCATCCAAGTGTTAGAGTCCCTGAGCATGTCTAATGTCCTGCATTTGTAATATTGGCGGTATATTAGCTAGGTAGTGGCAGAGAGCTCATGAGGGTGAGACTGTGGCAAGCACCAAAAATATCTGTGAGTGAGGCCAAACAGATCACACCCCTCAATGTTAATACAGTGTTTCAGGTAAGTTACTGAAGATTGGACAAAAGGATTGTGGGAAAACTCATAGAAGGTCTCCCCAGCGAAAATATGAGGCAGCACCTGGGTGTGAGGGTGATCCTCACCCTAATCAAGACAGTTTTTGTTGCAATCTAGTGTGAAGTAGTAGCTTTTGAACTAGTTGTCAGACAGGAAAAGGCCTACAGTGGCAACCAATGTGGTTACACCTCAGATGTGCCAACCTACTCAGGTGCCCCCACCACATTAGGCTGCGTCTGTACTGAATGTCATCCACTCACTTACAAATCCTAGCCCTGTGATGCAACCATAATGGTTTCCAACATATGAGTAGTACTATCCATGACTGCCCATAGGATATATGCTACAGGATATTTTGATGATGCCTTTCCCTGGACATCATTCAGGATGGGAGAAGAAAGGCATCTACGTTGCTTATGGAATGGAAGAGCACAGGTGATCACTACCTGTACTTTCCCATGCAGCAAAGATGGTAGATCTATCAGTTTCACCAAATGGCACTACAGATGCCAGCCAACCTACAGTGCTAGTACTTTGCTTTTGCTCATTTTTGTACTTACTACTTGATTTACGAAAAAGTTAGGATGGTTATATGATTGAAAAATCAGTCGCTTGAAAGACATTATCACTCAAACCACCAACTGAATTTTCAGATGCAAAACATTGTCTAACATACAATGTACAGGTGAGTGATGAGAACTCTCTAGAATATACCACGTTTAACTCACTACCTTTTAATCCATATATCTGAGAAACATGCCAGATCTACAATCTATGAAGGAGTTGTGTTTTCTATAAGTGTGTATTAAAACACAATAGGAACAGCACGAGTTTTAATTCTTACTAAAAGATGTTTAGTTAAACAAGCCTTCATTCAACCAAGTTTTCCAATGATTATTAATTTAGTGAAACTTGAAATATAAATTAGTAGAGGTTGATGTCCCCTAGATGATATAACCATCACCACTGTATGTAGCTTTAAAAAGTAACCCAAAAAGTGCTGAAATGAGCCAGCAGTGGCCTGAGGTAAGCTGTTATGAACTATTACAATACTTGACAAGTGTAATGGCGGTATACAAATATAGCAATATATGTATAGTAATAAATGCACACGCGTGGTCCAACACATGTGTATAAATGTTATATGAGTATTTTACAACATGAGTGAGTCATTTACACAAATAATGTGGCAAATACAGCAAGAATAAGAAAAAAAAGGAGAATTTAATTTCAACAACAATAATTGATGAGTACGAGATTAACTGTAATAACTCATCTATAAGAAAATAAAAGGTACACTGTATTTTTCAATAACATCAGTAAGAGAGTTTTGATATTGGAACGTTTGATAGGTGGTGAAATTTCTTGTTAGAGAAAACCCTAACAAAGAGGATCAACTATAACGGAGAGAGTGAAAAAAACAGTTTGATCTGGGGTTGTAGAGAACATAGCTTTATCTTGTAGTTCTAAGAATGCAGTTTTACCTATTGTTGCTCCTTAAAAGCAGTGTAGAAGATATTTCGAATCGATAGAGTTAAAATATTCATGAGGAGGTGAAATTATCAATAGTAAATAAAATTCACGAACATTATCTTAAACATCATAACAAATATTTAAGCCAGTGTTTGTGAATTTCACGAGGTATACCAAATGTCGTATTGATTGTGTAGGAATATATTTAGTCATTCAAATTGTAATATGTTTCAAAATCAAATAGTGTTGTTGAGTATTTTCTTAAAACTGCTCTATTACAAGATGGAGAGTTAAAAATTCAGGGTGTACAGAAATTAGTACATGACTTGTGAGTTGAAGGAAGTTCATAAGAACAGAGAATGAAAGTGTTGGCAGAAGCAAACAGTTGAAAGTAATGGTTAGCAATACCTATGCGATTCAGGTAAAATGTGCAGGAACCAGTTACAGTCTCGACCTCCATTCTTCTCTACTGGAACTGGGTGATCACTACATGACAACCAGACAGTAATTCGATGACGAGGAACCCACTTTGAAACTAATAATGCTTGGAGAGGGCTTGAATGAGTAATGAAGAAAACTTTAATATAAGTTTAACATAACAGC
>NW_013665828.1:134060-138257 GCF_000517525.1 Limulus polyphemus | reverse complement strand
GTCGCAACGACGTTATTAACTAATTGCTTACATTTGTACTGGTACGTAGATCCGAACCGAAGCGTTGATTTTTCATAGTGCTTCTAAATTAAAGCTTCTACATTCTTCTGAATTACCTCACAGAACGTTTACGTTAAGAAAGGTTACTTATTAGAGCATTCTAAAATTATCGAATTATTTAGCTTTTTTATCTTATTTATCATATTTCAAAAACACTGATGTGAAATATTAGGTAAAAACAAAAAACAAACAAAAAACACTTCAACCTATTAGTTTCCAGTCTTAGTTTTATCTGTGATCAAGAACGTGAATCAAGAAACTTTTGACTAAATTTTATGTTGAAAGATATGCCTCAGACTATAACAATTTTACAGTACAACAAAACTAAAATACATATGAATTGTTTAAGTAAGCTCCTATCATAAATTAAGGGTAATTTAACCCTAGTAAATATATAAAAGTTCCTATTATTATCCACATTTTTTCTGTAGACGGGATAAAACGAAAACAGAAAAATTGCAATATATTGATATTGATCATTATGTGTATTCAAAGGTAATATAGAATATATATATAAAGACACACACACACACACTTATATATACACATATACATACTTATTCTGAGGTGTATTTCTACAGTCGGGATATTTCATTAGCCCCACTACATGCAAACATAGACATTGTCAAGAGTTCTTTATCATAAACCTTATTTTAAAAATCAGACCTCTTCCAACAAA
Source organism: Limulus polyphemus (assembly GCF_000517525.1). Lineage (NCBI taxonomy): Eukaryota > Metazoa > Arthropoda > Merostomata > Xiphosura > Limulidae > Limulus > Limulus polyphemus. The sequence continues at coordinate 137,518 of NW_013665828.1, read as the reverse complement.
TCACACACTTTTACCTGAATATACCACAAATCACAGTATAATTTAGATTTTTCGATTGTATGTCTATCTCTTCACTCACTTCCATAACCTGGAGATACATGTGACACTAAACCTTGAGGAGTTACTCCTACCGTTGTTTTAGGGTAGTTTTCCTTTTATAATGTAGGTGCTGAATGAGTCACACTGAACACGGGCATAATTTGGTTAATTACATGAATTGTTATTTCAGTTTCATCCAAAGTAACATGTGTTGGTCCAACTACATACGTAACATTTACAAGTTGTGTTTTTTACAGGATGTTTTCTAATTTTCTTTTATACGTCTTAGAGAAAGAGTAAGTACCCGATATGCTATTGCATCTGTCCTGCAGATGCTCACTAGCTAAATCTAACTGAATAAGGTCATTCTTATCATAAAGCAGAATTTGTTAATGCTGCGTGAGGTCATTCTTATCATTAGGGGACAACTTGTAAATGTACTGCTTAAGATCATTCTTATCATTAGAGCACAACTTGTAAATGTACTGCGTAAGGTCACTCTTATCATTAGGACTATATTTCTTGAAAGTTTGGTACTAGCGACACATTCTTAAAAACGAAATGAATACTTATAGTTTTTATTTTCAATCCTAAATTTTGATTAATGCACAACACATATTCGCAAAAGTTAATGGTTGTAGTCACGTACAGTATAGGAAAGCTAAATAAAGGGGTTTAACACAGAAGTTTTACGATGTTGAACTAGCTTACTGTTTGTGTGTTGTTGTTTTATAAGAACTAACGAGATTGGCGGGTCGATGGTGACAGCTTCAATGCTCTTAGTGATCGCATGACAAACCAGAGACAACGGTGACAGGAGAAAAGTACGTTTACTCCGATGCAGAACATCAAACAGACCGTTCGGTAAACAGTTTGATCATATGAGGTGCCAGCCGGGTGGACTTCTATTAATTTAGCAACTAGTAGCTGAAGAGGAAGGATAAGTAGCTGGTCACTCCTTGGTTTTGTGTGATGACCAACAGTGTCTATATTCTTTGTTTACCGTACTATTGGTGTATAGTCCTTCTGTGTAGTTATTAAATTATACTCCCGCCTTGTCATATACACGACATATTTACAGAGCTTCGGCTCTAAAAATGTTTAAGTTAACTACAATAGTGACACTTGGTAAGAAAAACGGAATTAACAAACACACTGCTACTTATATTCATAAGACTTTATCACATATATTGAAATTCAAGACGTATCATATTTGTTTTTTATTAATCAAACTTCGATATTTGAGAAACACTCTGTATAATCACAGTCCATGGTACGTTACAAAGACGCACGTATAATTTTTCTTTCGTGGACTTCAGTAGTTTAATCATGATCTTTCTACATGTGAGTTGACTATATTATGACATGATTTCTATCAGTTCTAAATGTTATTTATAATGAGCATCTGCCTCGCGCAAATCATATCACTATTAAATAAAGTCATCCAATATGCTGAGTTACTATAAAACTGTCACCCAATTAAACTATTAAACAAAGAATAATTTAATTTGTTGATTTGCAATCAAATAGGCATTCAGCTTGTTGATTGATTTTAAAATCAAAAGTCATCCAATTTATTGAGTTACTATTGAACAAGAGTCTTCCTATTTGTTGAGCTACTATTAATTAAAGAGTCATTCATTTTACACCACTGATAATCCAGACGAGGAGAGAATGAAGGAAGAAGCAGAAGAATTGAGAACGCGTCGAAAAACTCAACAGCTGCGCGATCAACTTCAGAACACACGAGTTATACATGTGACATGCTCTTCTCGAACTGAGTTATTCAGTGACACTCGGAAGTGTCAACACGTGTGAGACTCTTTTACAGGTATCTATTGTCTTATAAGACAGAAAGATGCCTTCTAATAACCTTGATTTTTTTTAACTCTCGAGGATTTCCAAATGCAATATTTAGAAATAGTAGTGACGGAGATATTCAAAAGTGGTAAGTTATCAAATACTGCCACACTAAGAACTATGATTGCCCTATTATAACATATTAACTATTTATGGTGCTTACACACAATAAAACATAATGGTAGGCTCTAACTACTTTCAAAATGGCGAGTAGTATGTGATATCGTTAATATTAATAACTTCAACGAAAATGTATAGCAGACACATATTTCAAACATCTTGTTTTAGACAAGGATTGAGATTATTAACTGCAATCCCATTTCTGTGCTTCTTTTAGAAAACAAAGGTGAGTACACATGTTTTGACTGTTTCAGATGTAATCTCTAAGCTATTAAAAACATAGGTGGTAGCACGATATACACTCATATCCGCTAGAGAGCACTGTTTCTATAGTTGTTCATATAGATGAAACCTCGTGTCAGAAACTGGCAATCAATAATAGCATAAGGATAAAACTATAGATTCCATGACCGCTGCCTTTGTATAAACTTTAAAATGTAAAAGTTTAAATAGCATAGAAATTTCTTTTCAGGCACGTTTAGCATAAAAATTTCTTTTCAGACACGTTGTGTTACTATATTCAGAATAACAAACATAAAACCGTCGTATTTTGGCACAATGAAAGATAAAATCTTTATCATTAGTTACAGCCGACTAGTTTCAGTAATGCAGTTACCATCATCAGGGCTAGTATCTACAGTGTTAGCTTAGGTTGTATAGACACTAGCCCAGATGATGGGAACTGTGTTACTGAAATTGGTCGGCTGTAACTAATACTAAAGATTTTATATTTCATTATGCAAAAAAAAAGTCGGGTTTTGTGTTTTCTACTCTTAATATAGTTTAAATAGTATCTTGAATCAAGTTTTTTGTATTGTATTTTATGCCCTAAGTTTTGAACTTTATGTTCACAGAATCAAAAAGTCTAACTTTAACGTAAATTATTTTTTTTCATGCTTAATGAGTAAAACTAATAATAATATAATAGATAAGTTTCAAAAATGTTTTCAAAGAACATAAGGTATTTAATTCACCACGCATAATGAAATATTCATAGAATTAGAATATAGTTTTATGATCGCAAGCATTCGACGTACAAATTTTATTTTACAATCTCTAGTAAGTAAATATTACGTGTTTACTCAAAAAGTTGATAACGGCTCTCTATCTGGACAAAAATAGTGTTACAACAACTCATAAATACAACTAGAAAACAAGCTTGTTGTTATGGTAACCTCGTGTTACGCGTCACGTCTCTTGAGACAACATCGTTCTGATGCCAACACGTACACATGAAAAGGGTGGCATACGATATCGTTTTCACAAAAACAAAGAGAGTATTCCCATAACGCTTAAATCGACAAATTGAAGCACGTTAGAATTTAAATTTAGATATGTCTTTTCCTCCTTTTTATTTCTGTATGTATATATATATATATATATATATATATATATGTGTGTGTGTGTGTGTATACTGAGTACTGACCGACGACACGACG
>NW_013665828.1:121243-133060 GCF_000517525.1 Limulus polyphemus | reverse complement strand
CCTACTAACTACTTAAATACGTACAATAGTAAGTACACGTTAGTAATTAAATTAAGTTAATTATATTTCTTTCTTCCTTTCTTTACTTGTATAGTATATATATATATATATATATATATATATATATATATATATATGTGTGTGTGTGTGTGTATACGCACATACACGTAACTGATACGTTTGGTGTAACAGAAATAGTGGGGCAACTAATAATTTAAAACAAAATTTGGGAAGGTGTAATAATTTAAAACTCACACTATATTATAACAGACTACAAACATGTCCATCGGTGGGTCAGCGGTAAATTTAGCGACTCAAAAACGCTAAAATCCGGGGTTCAATTCCACTGTGGTGAACAGAGCGCAGTTCGCCCACTGTGTCGCTTTGCGCTAAAACAAAAAGGACGACTGGAAAAGTTTAATTGTATAGCGTTAAATCTACCTTCGTGTGCCACTGCCAAAACTCTTGGCAGTGAACCACGACCCAACTTTTTATATAATAATATATATATATTCTATATTTCATTTCACTATCAAACAGCTGTCTGATATATTTGATTCTCTGTTTAGTCAAATGGAATGATACTTTGAATGATTTGGTTTCGTAAAATTTTGAACGAATGTTTAATATTTATTTTAAGTTAAACAGAATATTATCATTTCTGAATGTTTTAGTTAAAATTGATTACAAGATTTTTAAACTAATCTTTATAGCAAACAAACTCAAACACATCTTTCTAATAGAATCAGTATTAAACCGAATACCACTTTAACATATTTATTTTTAGTAGCTAATCTGTGATTATAGAAGATTAGACAGGACGCAAGTACTCTTGTACATGGCCAGGTGGTTAGGGAGCGCTCGACTCGCAATCTTCGGGTCGCGGGTTCAAATCCTCGTCCCACAAAACATGCTCGCTCTTTCAGCCGTGGGGGCTTAATAATGTTACAGTCAATCCCACTATTAATTGGTAAAAGAGTAGCCCAAAAGATGGCGTTGGGTGGTAATGACTAGCTATCTTCCCTCTAGTCTTTCACTGCTAAATTAGGGACGACTAGCGCAGATAGCCCTCGTGTAGCTTTGCGCGAAATTCAAAACAAACCAACCAAATCTTCTCTTGTGTACATTATGCAAATACAATAATAAGTTGACCAACAACGATTTATAAACATAATAAAAATTATTTCATGTAGAGAGCATGGTACATGTTTGAACTGAATGAGACAGACCAATTTTCTATAGAAACATGCAGTATGTTCTCTACCCAAGGTAATCTTCATTATGCTTATGAATCGTTGTTGATCAATTTACTATTGAAAGTTCTACTGTTGGAAAAGCAGATATTAATATCGTCAAGAAGGATCTTATTAACTTATTTTAACTGAAAAAAAAAGTTTGCTTTGTCACTCACCATTACAAATTATTGTGGTTAATGTGACAAGTAGCAACAGAACAACATTTGTTTGTTTGTTTTTAATTATGCACAAAGCTACACAAGGGCTATCTGTGCTCTGCCCTCCACGGGTATCGAAACCCGGTTTCTAGCGTTGTAAGTCCGCAGACATACCGCTGTGCAACTGGGGGCAGAACAACATTTACCATTAGTCTCAATTTTTTTATACGTAAAGTAGGAATTATTCTTATTCCTCAAATAATAAATAACATTAATCATATTCTCAAATAATAGAACAATAATAGTATTTTATGTATATTATAGAATCTGTAGGTTAACATATGACTGTATTTCAGTATTTGTGTTTGTAGTCAAACACAAAGCTACATAATGAGCTATCTGTGCTGTGTCTACCACGGGTATCGAAACCCGATTTTTAGCCTTATAAGCCTTCAGACATGCTTCTGGGGGAGCAACATTTGGGAAAAAAAACGAAAATTTGATTTAGAAACGGATTTTCTGAAACACATAATTGAGCAACTTTGTGACGTAATTTGTGCAGACTTCTTAAACAGTGAATGGATGGCAGTGTTAAACAATTAGTTTTTTCTATTTAGGTTTCACAAATGTATTAGTTATTTAAAACCCTTAGCATTTTATTTAGGTTTAACAGATGTATAAGCGATTTAAAATACATTTGTGAAACCTCAATAAAAAGCTAAGTGTTTTAAATAACTAATACATTTGTGAAACCTCAATAAAAAGCTAATTATTAGTTATTTAAAACACATAGCTTTTTATTGAGGTTTAACAGATGTATTAGCGATTTAAAACAATTAGCTTTTTATTGAGGTTTCACAAATGTATTAGCTATTTAAATCACTTAGCTTTTTATTGATATTTCAAAGATGTTTCAGCTATTTAAAACACTTAGTTTTTATTGAGGTTTTACAGGTATATTATATGCTAATACGATCGTTATTTTTATTAATTAATTTGGCTGTTAATCAAATGCTACTTGAAGTGTGGCCGAGAGAGAGCGTGTGTACTTTTGTTAGGTATTCTACACAGTAAAGAAGTCACGAGTCATACAGACATCGCCACACCAGGTAACAGTAATAACTGGCTAAGTGTAATTAAGGTATGTGGTTTCTTACCTTTTTATATTATATATAAATACGTGTGTGTATGATAGAATAGGTGTTTCTTAACATTTTGTATTTGTACGAACATTTTACTTCAAGTTTATATATGATGTTCCTTAAATTTTTAAGCTAGTTTTACAGTTCATTTCGAGTTTGTAAAGTAAGGAACACAAAGCTACAAATCAACTAGTGATACATACAAATAATAAGATAACTTAAACAGTGTTTTCAATGTTATTACTTTACATAATCGTATATATATATAAGTACAAAGATGCGAAGGTGATAAAATAAATTAAGTTAGATTTTTAAGAGAAAAAAAAATTGTCTTTAAAACTATGGTAATGATTTATTAACTTGACGACGTTTCGAGCAAGCGCTCTTCTTTCAAGCCAGAAACAAGCCTGTCGGTTGTTGACATTTACAGGAACGTTTAAAAAAAATACACAAAACAGAATGTAATGCGAGATAGAACTATGAGAAATACACAATATAGTAAAAACAAATAATAATATTATTTATTATTATTATTTGCGTAAGCTTTAATCACAAGCTGTGTAAAAACGGAAAATGTTTATTTAAAATGTACCAGCTTAAAGATTCAGTTATTGATAACGCATAATTACGTATTACATAGTGTGACAATCGTACTTAATGAACTCAACCTATATATATCTATTTACTTACACACATATACATCTGTGTGTAATGTATGTATGGGGTTAAGGAGGCGTATGCATGTATTCGAATCTGCAGAATACTTATCTTGTTTCTTTGAGTGGACCCCCGTTTCACGCTATGATGTAGGTGTTTTGTGGGTACAAGTATATTTTGATGTCAAAGATATATAATTTCTGAAGCGTCGTTATTCAGGCTTAATCAAGCATGCTCATTAGACGTTATCTCTTCGCCATATTTGTCTACATACATGATTAATTGCCGATATGAAATTCGTAGCAGTGGGTGTGAAGTTCAAATATGGTCATTTTAGAGAAAGTAAAATCCTGAATGTGTTTATTTAAAGCCATTAATACTATACTTGATAAATATATACACACAGTTTAATAACTAACTCGTTATTTTGTGTTTCTGGTATTCCACAAGCTTAACTACGACGATGAAAGAGGGATTTGAATGGCTATAGTCCTAGTTAATTTGACTGGAATACCCACTTGTAGGTACAGTTTACTACTGATTTAGCGACAAAAATGTTAGCCGATTTTATTTTTACGTATTACTGGGATGATTTGTTACAAATGCGATACACATACCAGTTTTTAAACTTTGCATAAGAGATTGGAGAATTAAAAACCATGTTTACAAAATAACGACGAATCAACCTCCAGGAAAACTATTTTATTCAAACCCGAGTGCCCCCTTCCCCAGTGCCCAGTGGCAGCAGTAAGTATAAATATCCTTGTTTGGGCACAGTACCGATACCCCATTGTCTAACATTGCGCTTATCAACAAACAAACACAATTCTAAGCCCGACGTTTCGACTTACGCCTTTCCTAAGGGTTACAGCGTTAAATGCAAATACAAACTGATAACCGAGAAGAACACATATAATAATTAAAAACTGACTTCACAATTATAATGCCGCACGTTAACATGTTAACGCAGGTTACAAAGAATCAGAATGATTAAGAGACAGAAAGTCGCAAGCTATCGAAAAAAACAACTAAGATAAAAAAATTAAATTAAATTAATTACAAAGGCCAAGAAATAATTTTGTTTATTTTAGATTTATAAGATTGAACCAGGAGAGACTCGTTAAACTTACGATCAATTAAACTATGCTAAGTGCTTAATGTTAAATGGTGTTTTATCTACTGTACCATGTTTCATTAGAAAGTGTTCGGCAGTGGCCTCTTTAGAAGCTCCCCAGTGGCACAGCGGTATGTCAGCGGACTTACAACGCTAGAAACTGGGTTTCGATACCTGTGGTGGGCAGAGCACAGATAACCCATTGTGCAGCTTTGTGCTTAATTACAAACAAACAAACCTCTTTAGAATCAAGATTTATAGTGGCACGGATGTGTTCTTTAAACGCTCGTGTACTGGACAACCAGTTTCACCAATGTATTTATCATCATACTGGGTACATATCACTTCGTATGTGACATGTTTATCAGTAGCGAAGTCACCTGGTCCATTATTTCTAGCAAGACAATTTTTTTTGCTTTATAATCATTTTACTTATTGAAATCCGAATGAACAAGTAATTTTTCGGTGTAATTTTTGGGTTTTCTACAATACGGTTATTTAACCCAGATATTTTGATAGCTTTGTATAAACACTTAGGGATGGGCTCATCGACAAAGAGTAGAGTCCAGATGACGTTTCAATCCGTGAAGGCTTATTGAAGTGCTTTTGTCCAACTGTATTTAAAATATACCTTGTAAAAAATTATGCAATATAATTATCAGGGTAACCATTACAACGAAAATGTTTTCTAAAGTCCGGCCTAAGGGTTGTTTAACCGTCATTATTTGGGCCCGGCATGTTAAACGTATGGTAAAAGGCTTCTCTCAGATGGTCAGGGCGCTCGACTCGCAGTCTGAGAGGCGCGGGTTCGAATCCCCGTCCCACCAAACATGCTCGCCCTTTCAGCCGTGGGGGCGTTAGAATGTGACGGTCAATACCACTATTCGCTGGTAAAAAAGTAGCCCAAGAGTTGGCCGTGGGTGGTGATGACTAGCTGCATTCCCTCTAGTCTTATACTGCTAAATTAGGGACTGGTAGCGCAGATAGCCCTCGTGTAGCTTTTAGCGAACTTCAAACCAAACCGTCATTATTGTTACAGATTCTTTCAATTGTTTTAGATTGTCCAAGTTGTAACCCTTCAGAAAAGCGTAATCCGAAACGTCGGGTTTGAATAAACTCGTTCTTTCTGGAATGTGATGAGTCGCTTTTTGTAAACAAATATGATGTATGTTCTTCAACTTAGATAGTATGCTATATTTTCAGTTGCCATGATTCTTTTTCTGCGATTTATTATTTTTCACGAGTTCTTGAATTCAGTCCGTTTTCTTTCAAGCCTTCCATGGGGGATCACAGGTAGGGCTGAGGGCTTATAACGAAAAGAATCAAGGTTTCGATTTCCGCGGTGAGCACAGCGAATAGCTAATTGTGTAGCCTTGGGCTTAACAAGAAAACTAACAATTGCATCAAACTTTAAAACTATCAGTCAAGCAAGAACTAGTAAAGTTGGACATTTGTACGTGTACGTTTGTTAAACTATTAATGCCTTCCTTCCATTAGCACAATATCAGTAGTATTAAGAAAAAAAACTCACCCATATTGGTAAGCATGCCGCGATAACACAACCAACATCTCTTGGTCATCGAATTCTTTACTCTTGCTTGTGGAATCTACTGTCTGGGATAGCTAGATTTATTAATAATGCTATAAATCGCTATTATAATAAAAGCCATTTACCATCAATCTAGTCTTCATCGCATAGCTGCGACAACAAAATCTTAATTATTATCTTTTAGCGCTTAATCTTTCAACAAAGTCTTATTGAAATTTTTCATATAATATTTGATGGGCGGGGTTAATAATTGTAAATCATTAATTATGAACTTCTATTTTCGAAAACACAGAATAAAGCACTATATGCACAGAGTCGTGTTATTTTCGCATGTGCTCTTTTTACAGACAAACTCCCGGCCCGACATGGCCAGGTGGATAAGGCGCTGGACTCGCAATCTGAGGGTCGCGGGTTCGAATCCCCGTCTCACCAAACATGCTCGCCCTTTCAGCCGTGGGGGCATTATAATGTGACGGTCAATTGTGACGGAATAGTGATTCGTTGGTAATAGAGTAGCCCAAGAGTTAGCGGTGGGTAGTGATGACTAGCTGCCTTCCCTCTAGTCTTACACTGCTAAATTAGGGACGGCTAGCGCAGATAGCCCTCGTGTAGCTTTGTGCGAAATTCAAAAACAAACAAACAGACAAAATCAAACAATTTTCTCAAGGTGATCCGCAGACATGGAACCTACTGGTTTATTTTGCTTGTGAAGCAATACTTATGTGCATTTAAAACGTTGATAACATTTAAAGCCAAGTAAAAAGTTTGTGAACCGAATGCCTTGCATTAGCGCTTTATATTAGTGGATAAGCAAGACGCTAAAGAGCTGTTAAGGTGATTTTAGTCAAAAACTTAAATAAAGTTTGGTACTTCTGAATTGATAAATGTCCCCGAGGCAATATATACATTGCATTATATTTTGCTTATTTGTTTGAAGTTATGCACAAAGCCTCACAATGGACTATCTGTGCTCTTCCCACCACAGGTATCGAAACACGATTTCTAGCGTTGGAAATCCGCAGACATACCGCCGTGCCATTGGGGGACCATTGCATTAGAATAACAATTACATGTTAATGTACACACACACACAGATATATATAATATCATCGGAATATTCAAAAAGTTTATTGCTGTATCTTGAGTTAGTTTAGTAATTAATAGTATGTACCAGTATAACTCTTTTCCAGTAAGGTTATCGTGTTAATCAATTAAAAAAAAAGAAAAAAAAGAGGAGAAATAGCACATGCTATGCAAGATGTAAACATTATATATTTAAAGCTACTTTTTTCTCAAATATTTCAAAATATTAAATATTAACATGAAAAACCGAACAGTATTACAGTCCACTCAACAGGCTTCTATTACTCCCAACTGATAGTGATTATAGCTTAGCAAACAGATTTCGTAATTTTAGTTGCGGAGCAAAGAGACATAGAAAGCTTTGTGGTTATCTATTTAAATCATTGTTCAAAGTGAAACGAAGAAAATTCAGGTCTAAAACATAGATGTCACTTCGCTAGAACACAAAATAAAGCTTATATACAAGGCTTATGTATATCGAGGTGCAACTTTTCAGTATCGACTATAAAAAGTTATAATATGCCAAAAAGAGATAAAATTTTCCTATTGTTCATGAAAATATTTTGCATAAGCTGAGAATAATCTATAAATATTCCGATTTCTGCGAAATCGTCAGAATTGTACATATATACAGCAAACGGAGAGGGCTGTGCAAGAGAAGCCTTCATTTAAAATCGGAAACTTTATTTAAGCTATCAGGACTCGTTAAAGTGTGCATTTATTCTCGGAAACATTTTAACAGATATGAAATATTAAGCATGACGTTTTTAACATGATATGGGTTTGTTACCTCCGCCACCGAAGGTGACGGAGGTTATATTTTCACCCCTGTTTCTGTGTGTGTGTTTGTTTTTGTATTTGCTAGCAGGATTTCTCGAAAACGGCTGAATGAAATTGGACGAAAGTTGGTATACGTTTTGACTATGGCCCAACTTAGAAGCGATTAGCTTTTGGGGTGTCAAGGATATAGGTCACAGCAAGGTCATGAAAATCCCTAAAAATCTCTATCTATTAGCATGGGACCCGATTTTTCACACTATGTTTCCTTTATAACTCAGTCAAAAATGATCGGATTTTGATGCTGGACACATGTAGAATATCATTCCTCATTGTTCTTCAAAAAACGGTCCGTGTCCGTTGGTAATGACGGACTTTCGGACACATTTTTCTATTTTTTTGAGGGCCGAATATGATCAACGCAGAGTGACGAAGGTATGCCCTCTACTAAATGCTCCTCTAGTTTCTTTTTGCAAGCAAGGAATATTTTAATGACGTAAATTGTTTTCTTAAAAGTGAACATTAAATTGGAGCTTCGAGAGAAAAGAGCCCCTCGGGGGCACAGTGGTATGTCTGCGAATTTACAACGCTAGAAACCGGGTTTCGATACCCGTGGTGGGCAGAGCACAGCTAGAACACTGTGTAGCTTTGTGCTTATCTACAATTAAAAAAATTGACAGAAAAGAAATGGTTGAAATGCAAAGAATGGTAGTAAAACCTTTAAATAGTTAACGATAGTTTTAGGAAAAAAATTACACAAAACGGTAGCCGTATGTGGTGTTAGAGTCTATGGAAGTCTCTAAACAAATTTAGAAAGCTATTATTTCAAAGTGTTGCTTTAAGTATTTCAGTAATTGAGCCATTATTATTTAGGTAGAAAGAAATGAAAGTTATGCTTGTCTATACTTGATTCCTAACAATTTCAAAAAAGTATTTTAGGTGTAATGGTGTTGACTAATTACTCCCATTTTTTTAATCACTGATCGAAATTACGACCACTGAGAACCGAGAGCTCATGTTTCTGCTCACTTGCGGAACTCATGTTTGGTATTTTCAACATCGTTATTCCTAGACTTCGAAGCTCATTGAGTTTCAAACGCGACAATGGAATACCTTTGCGGACATATCAAAGAAGGGTGTTTTATTTATTTTGTCTTTTTTTGCTGTTCCGTAAAATCCGAATTGGGGAGTGTTTTTGGAAGAACTTTGGAAACAAATTACGTTCTCAAATAAAATATTCATATATAATAAGAAAGCCAAAGCCACCACAAAATGTTCTTTACCATATAAATATTTGTTATCGTAGCTAAGTTGTTAAAACAATAAACATGAATTAATTTTCGACATCAAGGTATGGAACTGGTTGTTATCAAATTATTAATGTATTTTTTGTCACAAATCTAAAGATTTTTTTCCGAACTTATTTGTTGTTTAATATTAAAATGTACCGCTTCTCAACTTGTTCGCAAAGCTAAATTATTAATACATTTACGAAAGTATCAGGGTTCTATCGGGTTATTAAGTTGATAGTGTGTATATTCTGAACCCATTTTAGCATAAAAGTATAACCTATATACTTTTGTTGCTAAGCAACATGCCATAAAAGTCATTTTTGGAACGCATTGTTACCAAAACACAGTGGCTAAAAATTAGAAGCTGTTATATAAGGAATCACTTCTTTTCTATGTGGTTTTTCGCTAGCTTGTCTCATTAAAAAGATGCGCATGCGCACACGCACGTGGATAAGATAACTAATAATACCCAGGTGCACACCCTTAGGATACACTTAGTATGGGTACAAAATTTCAGGTTTCTAGGTTCTTTCCTCTTGGAGCTATGGCGATCACACATACACAGTCACGCACGTGGGGCGCGCATATACCCGATTTGCTTTGGTTACTCATCAGGACCTCTACCAACCTACTCTATATACTAGTTTGTTTTTTTCGGTACAAGAAAGAATCACTGAGACCACAGACGGAAGAGTTTTGTGAAAGAATTAGAGCGATAAGGTTCGTCATTACTTCTGTATACTTGTCTGGATAAGTCACTTATTTACTTAGATGAAAATTCGTTGAAATAATATAATTTTGATTCGCTCTATCAACATGGGCATAGCGATTTAGGCGGCTTTATAAATAGAATAAGCTTTAGTTTTGCCTTAGCCAATACTAAGAAATATCCGTTGTTAATATTCAGACATTTTAAAGGCGGTTTTGAACGAACGATTTTCTTGGCCGACATTTTATTTCATCACAATCCCTACTATTAAGTACCACCGTACTTAATGATAACTGATTTTCATAAAACTTTCTTAGGAATGTCTTGTCTTCTTCTGACATTGTTTTTAAAAGAAACAATAAATTCCTGTATATTTCCAATGTTTTCCTTTTCTCGTTATTACAAGGTAACTAAAATAGATAAATGCCTCAATTTTTTTTACTAAAAATATTGTATTTATTTTAATGTAGATAATATTGCAATATCTAAAGTACGTAATTAAATATTTCAAATTTTTGTATAAGATCAACTGTACATATTTTGATGTAGGCAACTCCCTAAAAATATAGTTGAAATACTTTGATGCAAAACTTTTATGCAGCATCAGCTATAAATACAACAGTACTGTTTTACTTTATATTTGTAGGTTTAAAATGTATATTTTTATTCTGCCGTGTCTCGGCACTGAATGCGACAGATATGGTGTGGTTGACATGTAATAACATATTATTCTTTGTTTTCATTTATAGGTTCGTAGTATTATTTGCAGCTTTATTCCGAATGCTCGTGTTCATTTTAATTGGCAACCAATTTGAAGATATGAATGTTCGTCAGTCCATACATAGCTTTACTATAACCACACAATGATCAGTACAATATTGTAGTTTGTTGAATAGCTTGTATGTGAGCTTACCAATGTTCCTTCTGGTCTCCCATTTAAAGCATATTCGTAACCATAACTAGGGGCTTGCATATTGGGAAGATATAAGAAATTCGCGATTGCGTGACCGTTCAATCAAAACTGAAACGAAATTGTTCATCAAAAATTAAAAGGAACCAGCAAAACTATCACGTGTTGCCTAGTTAACCTTCGTGGAACTACTCCGCCTCTGGCGCCACTGTCTGACGTCATAACTCGTCCCCTGCGACGTTCATCGCGTGCGCATATTAAAGTGAAGTCGATAAGCAATGTAAAATTACTAGAGTAGGCTGGCAATATACATCAAAAATGTGGGAAAAGTAGTGTATGTTACGTCGACAAGCCATCTTCAAGGAAAGTTCAAATACTAAGTTTCATTCTGATTATACATGAAAAATTTATTTCCAACTAAAACTATACAAACTAAATTAGGGAAATTTCCATGGTATTTACATATATAAACGGAATATTTAGCAACAATTATACTTCCAGGTTAACTTTTACACTAATTCACACCCAACTTACTAGAGTAGGCTGGCAATATACATCAAAAATGTGGGAAAATTAGTGTATGTTACGTCGACAAGTCATCTTCAAGGGAAGTTCAAATACTAAGTTTCTTTCTGATTATACATGAAAAATTTATTTCCAACTAAAACTATACAAACTAAATTAGGGAAATTTCCATGGTATTTACATATATAGACGGAATATTTAGCAACAGTTATACTTCCAGGTTGACTTTTACACTAATTCACACCCAACTTCTTATCTTCATTGAACGCTATACATATATATATTTATGTTTGTGAGACAGTGCTTCGAGAACAGCTATGGACGTTACGTACTCTCCCCCTGAACCCCTTGTGAATATCTTCTTCAGTTCATTTTAAAAATATATGCTCTCCACGCTGACACGTGCTAGGTGTGTGGCTAAATGTTAATAACTGTATTGTCACAAAGCTACACAATGAGCTATCTGTTTCTAGTGTTGTAAGACCGCAGACATACCGCTGTGTGTGTGGGGGGGGCTGATACTGTAACTATTGCCCCCCCCCCCCCCACTGGCTGAACGGCAAGTCTCTGGACTTATGACGCTACAACCCGGATTCCGATACCTATGGTGGATACAGCACAATTAGCTAATTTTGAAACTCTGCGCTTAACAGCAAACAAGAAAAC
>NW_013665828.1:118363-120668 GCF_000517525.1 Limulus polyphemus | reverse complement strand
ATAACCAAATATATCCAAACAAAAAACTAATTCTATTAACCAAATGCCTGAACACAGAAGTAGTTTCTGAAGTTCCAAATTTGCAATATTCATCTATGTAGTTCTGATTGGCCTTTGATAACGAATGAACAGTGGTTGCCTAATTTAGAATTTTGAAGTCACAGAAAGGATTAATTTATTCCTACTTGCATCCCATTCAAATAGTTGTAGAAATTTAAAGCATCTTTCACAACTGCGGGTTCGATCTTTTTTGTGGAGAAAGCACCTACTGAACTATAGTTATAAACTCACCTCATTTTTTTGTTATTATTATTTATTTCATAATATAATTTTTGTACTATAAACTCATGTTATGTATTGACACCTATCATGATAATTATACATACATATTAGCATAACAGACTTAGAAAATTAAACATTGAGTAACTATACACACTTGTAAAAAGAATGGCTTCGCAAGTAGCGGCACACCTGTAAGTACACTGCACTTATAACAGAAAGAAAACCTCTGATTTTGAAGGACATCACTCCGACTGCCACATATATATATATATATATACCACATATGTTTTTCAATGAATAGCATAATTTTGTTGCTAAGCATGTACCATATTATTATTCTTTTGTTAATATGCCACAATAATTCTAAAATACGATATGTTAACATTTTGCATATTTTAATTTATGTTATTTCATTTTTGTAAAAAATATTTTATAACTGCAAAAGTGGGCAAAGAATATAGGAAAAAGGAGTGTGCTTCGTGTTTTACCTCCAAATTCAACTTTCTTCGTAAAAGACAAAATTATCTCAAATGTTTAACATGGTTCGTAAGTACAAGATGCATTTTCTTTTGCTCAATTAAAGTAATGTCGTATATTTCTTTGTTTTAACACAAAGATGCGCAATGTGCCATCTACGCATGTCCACCATGGAGATCGAACTCTGAATTTTAACTTTATAATCTCTAAAGTCTACAGCTGAAGCACTGGGAATGGGGGATGTTAGTAAAACACATATTTGCGTTT
This sequence comes from Limulus polyphemus, assembly GCF_000517525.1. Classification (NCBI taxonomy): domain Eukaryota; kingdom Metazoa; phylum Arthropoda; class Merostomata; order Xiphosura; family Limulidae; genus Limulus; species Limulus polyphemus. The sequence continues at coordinate 119,642 of NW_013665828.1, read as the reverse complement.
CACATTGTGTAAAAATTCACGTATGCTTGTGTTTACTTAAAAATAAACGTGCTTTTATTTTCTTCGAAAAAAAAAGGGTTATAAAATATAATCATAAACATTGCTACTTTAGAAAGTTTCAAAATAGCAGGGAACTTAAGAAAAATATCAAAGCAGCTTAAAACCGTTAAAGTATAGAATGACGCATTACGAGCCATCTATTCTTCTTTACAATCCTGCACGTCAAGTACCCTAAGGGTTAAGTCACTTAAAAACACTCTAGAAAAAGCCATCACAAATCACTAGACAGATGAGTTATCCACCGTATATGAATAAACATAGCTTTGAGTCAAGTAACTAATATTCGTAGATGATGGGTAACTCAGTTATGTAACATTGAGTTCTGGTTTTACTTCTTAATGTTCTTGCAATTTAGTCTGCTCTGCTACACAGCAACGTCTTGTATTAAAAATGTTGTTCCACAGAGTGATATTAAAATGATTTGTTAAACGTCTGAAAATAAGAATAAATGTTTCAAATTGTAGTTTATGTAAACAGAATTAGAAATTCGATTAACAATCCCAGACAAAGCTTTCTTTTTTAATCAGAAGATACAAATTATTGCATTAATAATTCCAACCAAAACTCTTTTTATTGTCACAAATTGTTACTATTCGGTTTGTCTTAGTTTTTAGTCTGATTTCAGATCTGGGAAGTTCGGCTCGAATCCGTGCGATACCCCAAAATCTTTCCAACACTTTAAGCTTTAGGTGCGTTATAAGAAGTACAGTCAATCCCTTAGCGTAGGTGTTGAAGAGTGCTGCTGACTAACGCCTCTTAATCCTAACCTGACTGAACAACATAGTTTCTCTTCCAATGCTGATCGTCATCAGGTTTCACTCTTCGGTAAACAGTCTACAAACAACGCAGCTAGTCAACTATGATATGTGTTTCAATATAGCTTGTGAATTTTTAAAGCCAGTGACATTCGAGGATTATAATAATGCCGTAAAAAAACTTGAAGATATTGTTAATGCAGTAACGTGGAACGAGAATTGACTTCCTTCGCTATAATTTTTTTAACAAAATGTTCACTGTCCTTAACCCATGTGTAAAAATAAAACACAGCTCTAATGGCTTTACTAAGTTTAAGGTATCTTCAAAGACTTATCAATGCAATCCACATTTCCAGTAAAATACTCGTATGTTCAGCTCGATATTAGTCATATACATACATATATATATATGTATATATATATATATATATATATATATATATATATAGTATATACTATTATAG
>NW_013665828.1:112567-118353 GCF_000517525.1 Limulus polyphemus | reverse complement strand
TCATATACATACATATATATATATATGTATATATATATATATAAATGCCTAATTTATGTAGTAAATTTTTGTTCGTGAGACTGGTCACTTGTTAAAAAAAAGAACTATTGCCATCATGATACGATCAAGAGTAAATTAGTGACTGGGTGGTGAGTATATTTATTTAACTCATTAGTTTAGAACCTTTGCAGTTAAGGGTGTATTGCTGTAATAATTCTGGTAACTTCTCGTGAGACCTGTTAATGTACGAGATTTAGGATAGTTTAAACTAATATATCAAGCATTCGTTCTACAAGTATTTATAAAACTATGAAATAGTTAGGAAATTGAGATATGCACCTTTATATTTTAGCTAAAACTGTTTAACCTTTTTGATTTCCTATAACCACTGCCTGTTGTTTTTCGTCCGGACATTTCCAAGAACTTATTTTCTGAAAGTTTTATTTTTAAGCAAAACAAGCTAAGTCAGCGAAACTATAAGCAATGATATCACTCATGTTGACGTAATGCTATACAGATGTAATTAACTCCTGCTTCTGATTGACCGAAAACCACAAGACCTAAAGTATATTTTTTTACTATATCTATAGCTGAAGAGATATTCGTGCGAGAATTACTGCCCCCCAGTGGCACAGCGGTATGTCTGCAGACTTACAACGCTAGAATCTGAGTTTCGATACTCGTGGTGGGCAGAGTACAGATAGCCCATTGTATATCTTTGTGTTTAATTACAAATTAAATTGTATTAACTTTGTATTAGACATCAAGGTTCTAAATGTTTTTTGTTTTTTTTTCGTTATGGATACCATCTGGATGAAACTTTATATCACAGAATACTATTTCACAGCAAGTAATATTCAAATACAACTTATAAATTTTATTTTCTCCCAAATATTGAATTAGAATACATTGCACAAATGAAAAAGCATAACACAGGAACATTTTTTTAACTATCTCTTTTAAGGCAATACTTACTGATGTTTTTTCTGCATCTTACTGATATATACATTGCGCAAAACAATTAAATTTCTTTGTTTGTTTGAAGTTAAGCACAATGGGCTACTTGTGTTCTGTCCACTACGGGTATCGAAACCCGGTTTCTAGCGTTGTAAGTCCGCAGACATACCGATGTGCCACTGGGGGGCAAACAATTAAATGATAATATATTTTTGTAACTTTATGGTTATGACAAGGCAAAAAACACTAAAAATAACCGTTATAAGATAATGTCAGTCATCTTTCAAGTTTATTGTTATGCAGAGCTTGTACCTATCGTGTGGTCTAGAAAGCAAACCACTGGTCCTCATGCTGACCTCTACATCCACACATCATAGTAACGACATCTCACAACCTTTTGCGCTACAATAAATTAGTGAAATTGGTCCTAGTTTCATCCTGTCGCCCTCATCTCGTCAACATATTTCTTGAAAGAGAGGTTTGACCGAATGAATTGGCATGCACGCCTACCCGACTTCAATACCGTTGAACATGTATGGAATGCTCTTTAGAGATGCGTTGCATCCCGTCAAGTGACTACAGTTATTTAAGATACCCTAGAAACAGCATCTTCAGAGTAGTGGTCGAGAATACCTCAGGATCATGGCAACACTTCGAATTTAAGCACTCAGTATCGACTACTCTTGCTGCTCGTGATGATCATACTCAATATTAAAGTGAAATGTCATGAACTGTGATGATTATCACCACCCATACAGAATGTTCGTTTAGGAACGTAGGCTGAAAACTAATTACAAAATTACGATTAAGGGAGAAGATTGATATTAGTCTATAAAAAAATTATTTTGCCTTTTCATGACTAAACTGTTATAAATTTAAATTACTCCTTTGATGTGTATTATATATTAATTAGTTGCAAATATAGAGCTACTAAATGCCATACAAATGGGCCTTAAAACATTAATATATACTAGATATCCAATGTTCTATGACTGGTAACATTTGATATATGGCTGACAAATCTGTTCAATTATTTTCTATCGTATGACATTTAGGAAACTGTTGTTGTTTTGGTCGGGTTTTTTTCTGTTGATACTCTGTTTCTCTATACAGTCAAAGTCAATTATTATATACGGATATGATATGGTGATAAAAAATATCATTTTTAGATCTCCTTATGGGAAATTTAATTTAGAGCAGCCAGTGACTGACAGCCATCTTTAAAAGGCTTCTTTTTTTACTATTCAAACTGTTAGCTAAATTAACGTCAGTTCTTTCTTATTTGTTTTTTCTTGTAAAACTACTTGTTATCTCTTTTTTACTTTATATTTTCAGACAACCAAGCTGTTTATCGTAACCTCTACATGACATTACAAACAAGTGTTGTTTAATGACTCAATCTGGAGGTTGTGGCGTTAATCATTCACAAATTTTCTTTTTTTTTAACATTTTGAAGTACACGGTACACAGCAGTTTACGTCTCCAAAAACCCACTGAAAAGTTAGATTTACTGTTAGGAGACAGTTATTTGTTTATGGTGTACTTTGATCATTTTCAAATGAACAATATTTTTTTTTAGTTTCACACGTTTTCGTATATCTTTGTTAAATGTGTATAACAATCTGTATAAATGTGTGGTCTCTTGTTTGTTTGTTTTTTATGGCTAGCGGATGAACGTGTTTAAAACTGGCAATGAAAGTTTAAAACCGAAATTCCAACAATTATCATTGCTAGCGGACAGCCCCCCAGTGACACAGCGGTATGTCTGCGGACTTACAACGCTAGAAACCGGGTTTCGATACCCGTGGTGGGCAGAGCACAGATAGCCCTTGTGTAGCTTTGTGCATAATTAAAAACAGACAGGCTAGCGGACAACTATAGTCAATTCATCTGCCAAACAATAGGCAATATTCTATAAATTGTCGAACCATGCATATAAGTTAAATCGAATAAGGCCACACACGATGCAACTTTACATTTGTGAAAATATAAGAGAACAATTTGAGTCTGGAATAAGTTTCATGAATGTTTTTGATGCTTTGCCAATAATTTATTTGCCTTTTTTCTATTTTAAGGTTTACGTTTCAGTCTCCTTAATTAGTTGAGGAATATTTGTAAAAAATAAATTGTTCATTGGCAAAGCGTTGTATGATACTACAGTGTAACTCTATCTTGTCTATGTTTTAAACAGCTCTTCTTTGACATAGAATCCCAGCGAAACCGAATGTATTTAAAAGACATTCCAAGATGGAGTCCGACAATATTGAATTATATAAATTCTTTCAAAACATTAGTGATTTAAAGTGAAGTCTATTGGGGAATTAACGTTAAGTTTGTAGCTTGAAGTATTCTTCCCGATAATAAAACAAACTCTTAGTTAAAGAAAATAAAGTTTAACCTGTACAGATGTATAAAGTAGAATAGAACATACTTCCATTCTAGAAACAACGCTATAAAGTAACAATGTTTGTTTACTTAACCGCTCCAGTAGTGTGAAATGAAGTATTCTTCCCGATAATAGAACAAACTCTTAGTTAAAGAAAATAAAGTTTAACCTGTACAGATGTATAAAGTAGAATAGAACATACTTCCATTCTAGAAACAACGCTATAAAGTAACAATGTTTGTTTACTTAACCGCTCCAGTAGTGTGAAATGAAGCATTCGTTGCTATTCGTTATCTGTTGGTTTTACATTTTGCATACACATATCTAATAAAGATTGCTAACAGCATTATTATAACTGATAACCTTCGAGACGCAAAGTAAAAGCAAGACGAACTACTTGACCATATACATTAAAAACACGCCATTTACACTTTGAACGAGTGAAAGCCATAACACTAGTTGTATTATGCCTTGAAAAGAATGAACGTTTCTAAGTCTAAAATATCACAGATCTATATATAAGCCTTCTTACAATAATGCTACTTTATAGAAATACATTGATAAGAATACTTTCTCATGTCTTTCTTGATAACATCACTAGGAGTATCCATGAAGTGACGACTTTTCGTGCTTGAGAGGAAGGAACTGTATCTACTCGTTTATCATCCTCAACTCTGGTTGATCACAAAGGGTAGTTTGAAATCTAAACAACAAAACATTAAAACAATATTAGGATGGATTAAAAATTGCCAATATCCGTTAAGTAAGAAAGATGGATAAGCTTTAATATTAAAGAAGACGTTATGTGTGTTCGAAATTGTTTTTACGATTGTATTATTCTAGCAATCGTTTTTAATAGATCTAACTTTAAAAACTAAGAGATGATTCTATACACATATGTGTTAAAAATTGTTTTTCTTTTTTCACCAGAGGTGAAATTGGAAAGAGAATCTGTGACGTAGATGCCTAATGTATTCATTGATTGGCCCTACCCTCTGCTGTGGACTGCAGATTCGCCTATTCAAGGCTCATAAGCACAGCTTTGGTCAGCAAACCAAAGAAATACCCTTAGGCCTATTATAATGGTGAAGTGTATGTAATATCTGTGGTGTTTTGAACCCGTTTTAATTCATCAAATACTAATCTAAATTAATTTCGTTCACTATGTGATGAAGTAAAACGGACTCAAACCCCCACAGATAAAAGATGATTAGTTTACTATCTTCACATTCATCGTTCTATGAGTAAACAGTTTTGTAGATTTCAAAATCTAAATAATAAATATAATTTATTATTTATTTACTTATGTTAATGAATATATATAGCATTTAAAACATTAAACATAAGGAATTGAAGCAATACGTTACATGGATTAAATATTATTGTAAATGTGAAGTTAGAAACATTGGTTAGAAGCATTCATATTTCTTTTAAAGGAATATTGTTGTTTTTATTATCATTAATATTTATTTACTGAGTGTATTAAGTTCTAATGTAAACAAGGAACGAAGTAGATATAGCTTGTCTCCAAATTTGAAATGTTAAAATATCGATCTGTCACTTTCAACCATAAAAATAGACGTAATTTATATTATACCCATTAAAAATTTGATTTTTCTAAACACAAAAGCTTATTATCAATAGGCATCTAGTCATAGATACCTTCACTAAGAGTAATTTTCACGAAATTTGTTGTAAACTTTCAGGCATTCGGTAACAAACAGACTGACATCACCGTAATGAATGAACGCCCTTTTTTAATAACTCGGTAAATAATTTGTTTAAGTACTGAGTGTTTGGTCCTTCAATATTAATAATTTTCTATACACCTAACTTCATAGCTAGATAGATATACACTCATGCAAGATAAAATATGCCTCTTTTCAACTTTTTCGCAATTAAAAGTGTTCTTGGTAATGCATACTACTTATTATTATCATTCGTGTACTCAGTTACGAGCAGGCTAAGGTTCGAGAGTAAAATGCTTATCAAAAACTGAAGTAAAAAAGACTAGTCGATAATTGTAAATCTGACAACAAACGATACTGACGTAAAATCGTCATATGCGGTGTAAACTAATAAACCGCGTAAAGTTTATCTAAATTATATAACTCATCTTATGCTTCAAAAAATCACGAAGGCAAAATTATCGACATCTTTTAAAAACAAAAACGTTTAAATTATTCGTATATGCAATTATTATTTGTGAAGAAAACTAGTTTTAAATATTGCATAAGCAATACCAAAAAATATGAATTTTTCCAATATCATTTAGTTCCGCTCCATACGTTAAAATGGTTAATGTTGAGATTACGGCAGCGTTAATTATTCAGTAGTTTCAAATATTTGAAATTATGGCAACATTAATAATTCAGTAGTTTCAAATAAAAATTGAAAATACGGTAATAAGGATAATTTATTAGTTTCAAATAAAAATTGAAAA
>NW_013665828.1:110742-112145 GCF_000517525.1 Limulus polyphemus | reverse complement strand
AATAGTGGGCTTGACCGCCACATTATAACGCCCCCCACGGTTGAAAGGGCGAGCATGTTTGGTGGGATGGGGATTCGAACCCGCGACCCCAGATTGCAAGTCGAGCGCCCTAACCACCTGGCCATGCCGGGCTGAAATTACGGTATCAAGGCTAATTTATTAGTTTCAAATAAAAATTGAAATTGCGGCAGCATTAATAATTCGGTAGTTTCAAAGAACTAAAATTCATTGTTTGTTTTTGAATTAAACGCAAAGTTACACGAGGGTTATCTGCGCTAGCCGTCCCTAAGTTAGCAGTGAAAGACTAGAGGGAAGGCAGCTAGTCATCACCACCCACCGCCAACTCTTGGGCTACTATTTTACTAACGAATGGTGGGATTGACCGTCACATTATAATGCCCCCACAGCTGAAAGGGCGAGCATGTTTGGTGGGACGGGTATTCGATCTAAAATCCATATATTATTTTTTATATAAGAAAATTAACATGATTAAAACAGCAACTGTTAAATTTGTTTTCTAATGAAGATTTTGCATACCGGTGAGTATGATCTTGTGATATTATAATCTGATGGGCAAGCAATGCGAAGGAAATATTAGGACTTAATGGAAGTTCAAACTACGTATTCAACAGAAGTTCGAAATTGTTCACATAAGGAGCATCAGAAGTAATTCCACGGTTTTCTTTCATCGGAGAACTGTTTTTTTGAGGTATATTCTGTGATTTTACTTAAGCACTTATATCAATAAAAAATAAAATTAAACACACATTAGTTGTTGTAACGTATGTTGTTCAATGAATTAGTATGCTAACAGTTTCCATCTGATACTTATTTTTAAGTTTTATGTCGAAAGTGTTGTTTGATTTTGCAAATAGTCTCTCATCACAAATGATGTGAAGCTTCATCTTAATGTGTTATACTGTTTGAAATCAAGAGATATTAGCATGTAGTATCCTGAAGAAGGCATCAGAACAATGAACACAGAAGAATCACATGGTGCGAATAATGAACACAGAGGTATTACATGGTGCAAATAATGAACCCTGAAGTATTACATGGCGCGAGTATGACAGACTGAAGAGAGTGAGTCAAAGTTGTAAAAAGAGGGTTATTACAGCAGATGTATTTTCAAAAAACACACAGATACAAATAAACGAAAATGCATTTGTGGACTTTGTCAGAATTACTTTTATGTGAAAATAACGTATGTAAGTTGATTTATCCTCTGGAGTACCTAAATTACTAAAATAATATTTGTTTAAAGATCACACTGAAATTACGTAATGCATTTTTTTTCAGAGACGATGGTTATAAATTTCATTTTCTTCTCAGGTATATACATATTATACATGTGTGTTCATATATATATATATATATATATATATATATATGTATATATATAT
>NW_013665828.1:104305-110721 GCF_000517525.1 Limulus polyphemus | reverse complement strand
AACACCTGGTCTTTCTTCGCTTCCTTCTTTACAGCACTTTTTTACTTCCTTTCTGCCTTTATTTGCCATGGTCAGATATATAACACATCAATTTCAGGATCAAGCAATTTACGTGAGAATAAGCGAAAAAATTCTATATTATTCAAATGCACAAACTTTGAACATGAATAGGAAAACCAGTCCCCATGCTTCATATTTATTTTTGAATTTTGTTGAAACTGGGTTATGTTGTTTATTTTTATAAAATCGGACGCTGCGCATTTGTAACAAGTTTTGGTCAAATTTCTGTAAAGAAGTAGTTTATCTTTTTGCAATTTCTTTCAAAGAGTTCTAGATTTTTTTAACAAATAGCCTTGTCTCCTATATATACATCTCGAATAGAATTATGAAATAAGCAGTTGCTTGTTAGTTTGTTTTTAACACCCAGCCTCTGACTCTACAAGACTGAATTCGGTAGATTGGTTGGGTTATAGAGGGTTGTCACGCTTTCAAGTGTTGAAGTTAGAACAAAAAAAAAGAGAAAGGAAAAACGTACTCCGTTAAAGGAGTTAATCTCAGAATACCACACTTTACTGCCGAAAGAATTTACGTTTCCGTAGTTTTTGCCAAGAAGATATTCAGTTGAGGGTGCTGGCCGAACTGTGTTCCTCTTGCAAGAGATAGTAGAAGTGTTCATGTTCAGGCAGATACCACATTTGTTCACCTTACAGCTTCAAGTAAGTTGGTTGAGTCTTCCTTGGCCATTTCTATTGACAGAAAATATTTTCTATAGAGTTGGGGAACCAGATCTTGTATTTGGCAACATGTGCAGCTACTATCGTGTTTTGTGAAGGAATTTGGATAAGGTTTAGGTTTTGCTCCCTTATAGCCTGAGAACTAGTACGAATTCGACCATTCTGGTAAACAATAGATATTTATTCGGATTTTTATTTTATTTTTTAAAGAAAGATTATCGGAAAGCTTTATTTGGGAATCAACTCACCAAACATGTCTTCCTAACTCGCAGACAGGGTGTTAAACAGGACACTTCGTTCAATTTTCAAGATATTACTTTGGTGTGATTATTATTTTTTCAGTCTACCGGTGGGACAGCGGTAAGCTTTGGACTTACAACTTTAACGGGGTTCGATTTTTTTTGCGGTGAACACAATAAATAGCTCAATGTGGCCCTGCTCTGAAACAAATAAGAACGAAAGTTATTTTCAAAATGTCTTTGAAGTCTCTATTTAATTCCTAATGTAATAATTTCTGTGATGGTGAAATTTGTATTAAATATATATTTAAAAAAGATAAGCATAGACTATTTCATATTCATTGAACGTATTTCTAAGTACAAAGATTTTGTGAAAGAATAAATATATTATAATTTCGACTTTTATGAAGCAATAAGTACATGACACTAAATAATTAAAGGATAAATGAAATTTAAAGCATTTTATTTAAGAAAAAGTACAATTTCTGTTATAAAACATTGTCAATCACCCTTCTCAGTTTAGTCTCATGCAAATCAGGCATCTGATGATCTCTCATGTGACCTGAAATGCGAATGATTGGTTATTCAGCTTCAGCCTGGACGCATAAATGAACATTTGGTAGAAGTGACTTTACTTATATTTTTACAATTTATGGCACTTAGCTTCAGTACAAAATATAGCCATCACGAACATGAATGACAATCTGTTCTCGATGTTGCATATTTAACATCAGTGTTGATAAAGCTCTGTGGAATGTTATACGCCAATTTTTAATACCTGAAGCCACCTGATGAGATGTGGCACAATCCCCAAGAGTATCCCTTATATATTCAATGTTAATGAAATTCGATGAATTTATTATAGTGAGGAGGGGGGTATCATTCATAAGGTGCAAGTCAGGGCTTATTACACTGGCTAAATACTAAATCACGAAGAAAAGGCTTTGAAATGTGTTTTCTAAAATGTATGCATTACATTAATTGAACTATTTCTTAGGATACAAAGATTGATCTACCAATACTTATTCCTGACCCACGCCACACTTATAAGTCCTGGTTTTGAACAATAGTCTTATTGGCCAATGACTCGTGGGAGACAAAAGATAGATCTGAAACACTAAGCTTTACATACCTCTGATTTTAACAATATAGAAAAATTAAGAGGAATGTTTTAAAAAAATACAGTTAACATGTTTTATAAGAATTTTCAGGCTCATTGATTTTCCAATATTTCGCTGGATTCCGGAGCTGAAACCTTAACTTTTATTTAACTGTTGTTTTTGATTTATAAACTGTTCTGCAAATATTTGTTTGTTATTTTAATTCATTCCACAAATGAAGTGAACTGCCAAGATTTCTTTCATCAAAAGTATTTCATTGAAAATTATGTTAGATCTGATTCTGACTCACTCCAAATGCATTCACACCTGTTATCTGGCTGCAAGGTGATTTGCAATTCATGTACAAAACATTATTCTTCGTGTATCACTGGCTCACTAGAAGTTTTTCTCGGCACTGGCAAGCCATCAAGTCAGTCTTCTAGTCTGTTACTAACCGTCTGTATTCTAAGACGGCGTCCAGTTACTCCAGTCTGATTCAGTTTCGAATGAGGCACCCTACGATTGCGATAAGCCAGAATCGATAGGATATACGGACCCTTATTTGTGCTGTAGACTGTGGTCTACGATGTTCAGATGTCCTAGCAACTATTACATTTGTTTGGTAATAGTCAACATTCTGTTCGATACTTGCATTCAGTTTGCAACAACATGATGTGATTAGCTAGCTAACTTCCATTCGTTCGATGCTTCTTGACACGAATAAAACATTAAAAGTCTTCTTTAATCTCTAACCGTGGTTCAGAGACAATTTGAAGCGCTTTAAACTTCGTGATTCACTTTAAAGTAACAACTAAGGCAATATTGCATGAGACTATGAACCACATATGGCAAAGTTCATTTACGAGCGTAGGCTAAATAATCAATAATTTGCATTTCAAATGACATCTCAGATTTTCAAGTGTCTGTTTTGCATAACAATGAACTGAGAGTAGTAGTTGACAATATTTTTTCATTAGTAGTTTTGCCTCGTTACAGTTGTATAGTATTAAAAATTCCGATTACCGTTTATCTATTCGTCTAAGTCATGGCAACGTATCCTAAAGTTTCAATCTACTTTAAGTAAAAGCGAAACTTAGAATTCCATATATCCTATAGTTATTATCTTTGTTTTAAAGCCAACAATTCTTTTAGAGCTCAAACTTATAAAATAATATTTAATAAGCCTATTACCTTTCTTTCGCACGGTATATACTAATTGTTTTAACTTTGGAAAAATAAAACTCATCAAGATGATAGCACAGTTACAGAATCAACAAATTGATTCTGTGGTGAATAGTATCTAATTACAGTTTAAAGAAAACGAATAACATTTGGGCCACATTTTATTTACCTTAAAAACATTAACGTTTTAATGTTATCACTATACAATTATGGTATATTTACGAGAGGCATTACGTTAAAATCTCGAAATGTAGTTGTGATTGTTTTGGTACGGTAACTTGAAAAAACATTCAAAGGCGGGAATAATGACAGCTATTAAGATGCGGAAAATCTCCTATATCCGTTGTTTCGGTATTATTCAACGCTTATCTCTAAACCGAGACACTTAGGTATACTGTTGGACCGATCTTTTCCCAGACGAGCAATAAGAATAAACATCATTATTAATACAAGACGAGCCAAGTTTCCGTTTATTATTAAGAACAACATAAGAAGCTGGCAACGGTATACTAAAGAAAATGTTAGTGATACTGTCGTATAAAGATCATCATCATTCTAGTCTATGTTTGATCTTTCGAGTTTATGAAAAACGAAATGCGCCAGTAAAAGCGTAGAGTTGTTCTTAAGCGCAAAGCTACACAAAGGACTATCTGTGCTCTGCCCACCACGGGTATCAAAACTCGGTATAAGCAGTATAAGTCCGGAGACATACCGCTGTGCTACTGGGGCCAGCAAAAGCGTACAGAATAGGTTTGTAGAATATAAGACTCCATATTTCAAAAACAACTCACAACACATCATTCAAGTTCATTGTTTTCAAAAGTCGATTTTCACACAGCTATTAATTCGATGGAGTTTGTGAATATTGTTCAAAATGTTAAAGAAAACGCGAACATTTTAAGATCTCATGAAATGAATATCATGCAAGATTGGTCTCCAATAAACAATCGGAACATCAAATAACAACTTCCTGAACCCCTCTCCCCTTCTCCCATAAAAGTTTACTTCCGCAAGAAATTAATGATAATTTTCGTATTAAGGTTGGTGCCCCTAACCTTTACAGGTCTGGCATGGCTTGGTGGTTAGTCCACTGGATTCGCGATCTGCGGGTTTTGGGCTCAAATCCCATTACAGAACATCCACGCGCGTCAGCCGTGGAGGTGTTATAATGTGACGGTCAAGCCCACTTTTCGCTGGTAAAACGTAGCCCAAGAGTTGGCAATTGGTGGTATTGACTAGCTGTTTTTCCTCTAGCCTATCACTTTTAAATTAGGGAAGGCTAGCGCAGATAGTCCGCGAGTAGCTTTGCGCGAATTTAAGCAAACAAACACTGGTAATTACAGTAAAAAATTCTGTGTAATATTCTGTTTTCATTCTTTTAATTAACACTTTTTAGGAAAAATACAGATGATCCAAAACTGATCTCGTGTTCCTGCTTTGTTTGTCACAACTTATTACTCAGTTTAGTAAATAAACATAGTGCAGTCATATGATGCCAAAAATCAATTAAAATGTAAAGAATCATCCTACAGTATAGTTACTAATCTCTAATTATTTTTTTACTAAAACCAAAATTCATTTGCCCATAAAATTAAACCTGAAAACCTGTTTTCATTATTAATTATTTAAATGTTAGGTTTTCTAGTAAGTGAGTTGTCAATGATATATTTTTCTTTGTTCACATGTTTACTGTTATCCTGTGACCGCAGATTTAGATTCACTGAATACTTTATGTGTTGTTATGGATATACTCTGGAAATTAGATGAATATGATAACAACAACAAAAGCATTGAAGCGGAATAATTAAAAACAGCCATCGAATTTTGCTCATAGGTAGCGCTTCATACTTTGGAGTGTCTAAATGATTAAAACCCTTAGTCATACGTTTGACGAGAGGGTAAATATATATGGATATTATATGTATATATAATGCATAATATATGAACTCCTTTGATAAGTGGTAATACTTTTTAGTGACACTTTGTCATTTAAACTTCATAACTAGTTTTTCATTAACTGAATATTGGTACCTGAGGACACTTAAGTGAAACAAGATTATTTTATTACTCCACAGATACGTGTAATTTTTAGAATCTATAGGATTTATTCAGCATGGTGTACAATGGTTTGTAGATAAGGATAGGCGATGTTGTAGAGTATGTGCTCAACAAAAATACGTGTTATTAGCGTTGTAAAATAATTATGTTTGGGGAGGGAGATCTTAAAGTAAAAATAACATATAGAGAGTGAAATGGAACAAGTGTGAATTTAGATTTTTTAATGCGATAGTTTATCATAAACATTAGGCTATACAATGAAAACTTAAGTACAAAGTAATTAAAATAAACGTGGGTATTTTTGTAAAGTGCTTACGAATTTCAAGGAATAAAAGCTGGAAAAAAATATTAGATAAATTTTAAACAGAGAACGCAAACAAGGTAATTATCTGCAGTTCTATAAAAAACATTCATGCGTAGAAAATGGATGTTATAAAGGGTTCTAAGAACGTATACAAAAAAGTAAATAGTCAGAAAGCAAATGAAGAAATGTGTAATGTTTTTTTTTATAAAAAAAAAAAGTTAATTTTTTCCCTCAGTTTCAAAAACTGAATCTTCCAAACTCTTGAATACATAAATTAAACTTGAAAGAATTTAAAGGTGTCTATATAGTTCCAAAGATTGGCGTAAGTAACCAAATTTTATTACACATAAATTCATGTAAAAAATTGCATAATTTTAAAGCAAAACATATTTCATGTCTGACGTTTGGGGATCGAGAAAAGCCTTATTGGAGATACATAAATAGATATTACCGTAATTATATACTGCGAGTTTTATACCTTGAATTATTCCATTCAATCTGCCTTCATCTAAGAAGTTGAAATCTCGTTGTTTCAGAAAAATAACTAAATTTCAATGACCGAAAATGACATAATCTAATTAATACATAAACACATCTTAGAGTAAATTTTAATATCTTACATAATTGGATCTTTAAAAATATCGCTGTGCTTAATCGAAAGTCTAATGTGTTTATTTCTCTTTGTATATTTAACCCCAACATATACCATCAGTGTTCCGATCTATATTGACATTTAGCGAATATACCCTGAAACAACATTTTTGTCACATGGTGTGTGTTCATATATATATATATATAT
>NW_013665828.1:81502-104190 GCF_000517525.1 Limulus polyphemus | reverse complement strand
TACCGTACTACTTATTATAGTAACTAGTTTAGTACGAATACTAACCTACGAACTAACTTATTTAGTACACTAGTGTGTGTGTATATATATATATATATATATATATATATATATATATATATATTGGCTAGTGTAAGTTAGTGTTCTAGAAACGTATATAATTTTTATTTAGGGGTTAGACATTAGACCCACTATGGAAGTAGTAAGTCTGTCAGGCGATAAACTACCAACAGCTTTCCATACAATGTTCCACACTTGAGAGTTAGGATTAAGATTTACAGTCTCAGCAAGACAGAGATTCGGATTTTACAACGTGTGCTGAAGTGGAACTGCTAGTCTTGCCAAATCCTATAACACAACATTCTTCGCGTTCAAATCTTACACCTAAGCTTGAGTTAGGAATACTTTATTTCCTTAGTTCAATCACAAGAAATCTGGGGTTATAGCCTAGAGATATAATAGGAATGTTATATGTTATGTATTCAATACATTTTTAGTATGCAACCTTCTTTTATTCTTACATTCTTTAATAATATACACCATAAGCCATACCGCTATGATTCACATCCCACGCGCGCTCAGCAAACAAGAAAAGAGCTTCCTAGTTTTAAGAACACTAACATTCAAACGTTGAACTTACACTATTAATTAGCCAGCCATTCATAGTGTCTAACGACTTGAAACAGATTCCAATCTCTTAACATTCGGTCTCAGAAATGTGTATTGAACTAGTGTTTCACTTAGAGCGCTTTAAAAAGAACTTGGACATTTCTATTTACAGTAATTAAATTTATAAGAGTTAACAAATATATATGTATAATAAAACTCTTAGCCATATTTTACACTAACATGAAATATTATTTGTTTCTTTCTTCAGTTTCGTGCAAAGTTAATCGAGAGTTATCTACAATAGCTGTCCCTGATTTAGAAGTGGTAGAGTAGATGGTAGGTAACTAGTCAACACCATCCACCCCCAGTTCTTGGGATACTCGAGCGGGAATAACCGTCATTTTATAACGCCCCACGGTTGAAAGAGCGAGCATGTTCGGTGATGGGCTTTAAACCCGCGTGTCGAGCGCCCTAACCTCCAGACTATGCCAGGACTACCAAAAATATAACCAAGTTATTGAAAGCCTTTGGATTTTGTATTATGTAAATATTCCATTAAGTTTCAATACAAACTCTTTTTTCATACCTTCTGTAAGTTGCTTAATGACAGATTTTAAGAATATTATTCATCAATTAGTTAACAATTTAACTAACTAATTTACTAATTAGAAAGAGGGCAACCATTTAACAGTATCCACCGCCAAATAGTCGAACAAGTCAAAAGCAGAATTCATGTCATTTTAACAAAAAGCAGAGCATATACAGTGGCAATTCCCCCTAGATTGAAACTTTTGATCAAGTCCCCAGTTGGGACAGCGATAAACTCTTCGGATTTAAAACGCTAAAATTAAGGGTTCGATTCCCCTCGGTGGACACAGCAGATAGCCGAATGTGGTTTTGCTAGAACAAAACACACAAACACACACACACACACACACACTTTTCGATCAAAAGCCTAGGACGTTAACTACTAGGCCACCCTGGGATCTAATACGTTGTTAAAAATATATATATTTGAAATCGTAATAATATATATGTTTTAGAACTGCTGTAGCTGCTTAGTCTGGCATGGCCAATCGGTTAGGGCGCTCGACTCGCAATCTTCGGGTCGTGGGTTCAAATCCCCGTCCCACCCAAAACATGCTCGCCCTTTCAGCCGTGTGGGGCGTTTTAATGTTACAGTCAATCTCACTATTTATTGATAAAAGAGTAGTCCAAGAGTTGGCGGTGGTTGATGATGACTAGCTGCCTTACGTCTAGTCTTGCACTGCTGATTTATGGACAGCTAGCACAGATAGCCCTCGTGTAGCTTTGCGCGTAATTCAAAACAAACAAACAAACAGTATAGCTGCTTTATACTTCATAAACTCTTTCTTCAGCAATTATTTGTAACCTAGCATTTGTGTACGAAGTTCATATTTTCTCTAGTGGTCTTGCTTTGTTTTCAACGTATATGTATTAAACATTCTTATTGTTTGATTTTTCTATGACTAATCCAAAAAAAGCTGATAAGCTTGAGGTTCTTTCAGGATAATAACCTGCTGTCTACTAATCAACTGACAGATTATCACAATAGAAAATTAATTTTTAACCCTCGAATTAATTCTTACCTCTTATGAATTACCATAAGAATTAGTAAAATATAATGGCTAAAGAATTATATATGAAAATGGTTGACACTTAAAGGCGTATAACGTTCGTGTCTCATAGAAGAAGTCATTATTACGAAATGAGCATATGTTGATAATATGAAAACACTTTAGTTAATGATGTGGCTGAAACATTTTCAAAATCATTCAATCGAAACAAGAGAAAAACGTACCTCTTTATTCTCTATATGATACTGTTCTCTACTAGAGACAGTAATAATGCTTTATTTTCTAATTAATTATGAATATTTAAAATAAATTGTCCGAACCATTACAATTGCTAGTTAAAAAATGTTTTATAAATAAAATGGTCTACATTATTACCTTGTGAGAAAAAAAATCTAATTATTCGTGTTTGATGAAGTTTCGTGAGAGTTTACCAATCATTTTCTATTACATTTTCAGTTTTATAGTTGTATAGTTGTAATATGTTCATTGTCAGTTTATATTGCTACAAGAATAGAGTACGTTGTATTAAAACGATTTTGAGTATACAAATCAGCATGTTACGCGAAAAACACCCAATATAAATTCGCGGATATCTCCTGTAATTAATGGTGTTGGAAAACAAAGATGTATGGGTCAACTTAAGGTAAAAGAACCATCCAGAAAAAGTCCTGCCACTGGTTATATCCCAGCTGTGGTAAGCAAAGCGTAATAGGTGGGAATTCATAAACAAACAAAAGTCAGTGGCAAAAGTCGTCCACGCGTCCCAGGAAACGATGTGCAACATAATAAAAAAGGATCTCCGTCTGGAGAGAGACACAACTCACGTGCACACAAATTGCTTCCACGACATGGATTTCTGTGCGATCGGCCTTCTGCATTGTACACTAGAGAGAGAATAAGAAAAACAGCAGGGAGGATTGAGATGTTTTCGATATGACAACCTTACGACTGAAAGTATGCTTCAGGGCTATTGTCAAAATGCACGGTCGTCAGATAGAGCATGCCAGGACGTGGCGACATCGACTGTAACTATGTGATGAGGCTTAAAAATCGTTTTTATATTACGTGCTCAACCTCTGTATAATTCTGTTGCAAAACTAATTGAAATTAATGTATTTTTTGTTTTATTTTAAATATCTCTTGGCATCGTGTAACCTTTATTTTAAGCATGTCATACCTGTTACTACTTTAGTTTGCCTCTGTATTTTCATGGGTCTGTGTGGTCTTAGTTTACTGAATGATACCTTTGCGGTACTTACATTGTCCAATATTTACATTGGAAAATGTAGTGCTCGCCGACTTTTAGCTAGTCTCTTATTAGTAGCAGGAAACCGTGATTTTGTAAACATTTAATTTTTTACTGAGTTAAATCTGTCGAGCGAGACAGATCTGCTAAATTGATTAAACAGTAGTCCAGATTGGTTTAGCCTGCGTTAAATATACTGTCTGAATTAATTAGATTACAAAACTTGGTTATATTTCTTATCTGTTGCGTGCGTTATTCCTATGAACATCTTTATATTACAGCTGTCAACTCAAAGTGCGGTAATCCATATTCTTTTAGATCATCGGATCAGACTTGATACTTGCCCCCCAGCGATATGTCTGCGGACTTACAACACTAGAAACCGGTTTTCGATAGCCGCGGAGGGCAGAGCACAGATAGCCCATTGTTTAGCTTTGTGCATAACTTCAAACAATCTCGGCTTTACTATCTGAGCTAAAAAATTTAACCTCTTAGAACTTCTTTTTAACAGCAACTACCACAATAATCTTTTGTTTCTCCATTAAACCCATTTTTTCCAGTTATTGAGTTAGATGTAGTCTAAAGTTTAGCATACCTGTCTGCAAATCAAAAGATTCAAGACACGGCATGCTTTTGAAAATGGGCTATCAGAACTGTGCCCATCACGGGTATCGAACCCCTGTTTCTAGAACTCTGAGTCGACTCTTCTATTCGGTTAAGAGTAGTAACGTATTTGGCTGGTGCTGCTGACTTGTTGCTCTCCTTTTGATCAAAGTTCTAAATTGGAGATAGCCATGCCTGAGTCATAGGGGGTCTCTGACCTGTCAGCTTAGACTATGTGTCCCATAAGATGACGTTCAGATTGCAAAAATACTAAATACCCAATTTCTAAATCACTCCACTCACATCATTTGTTTCATCTAATCTTCTTTTCAGTTTTCAAATTCTTACTAACCAGTAATATCAGAAAAATAATGACCTTTGATATTTCAAAACATAAATCATTAAATCAACATCTTTATGCCGTTGTTTGACAACAAATGAAGTTTACTACCGACAGCAGAGTGGTAGATTTACAATTTCTTTTACCACCGAGAAGAATTGGATAATACAGTAACGGCATCGTTTTTCTCTATGCAATTATTTAGAAAAAAAGATATTTACTTAGTTTATTGAAAATAGGTGGGTGGGAGAGACATTGCATTTATTTGTAAATGTTTGATTTTCTAGTGTTATGACTATTTCTTGACATGATTGGCCTGGTGATTAGGGCGCTCGACTCGCAGGCTGAGGGTCGTGGGTTCGAGTCACACTGAACATGTTCGCCCTTTCAGCCGTGGGGGGCGTTATAATGTGACGGTCAATCCCACTATTCGTTGGTAAAAGAATGGCCCAAGAGTTAGTTGTTGGTGTTGTTGACTAACTTCTATCTCTAGTCTATCACTGCTAAATTAGAAACAGTTAGCGCAGATAGCCCTCGAGTGGCTACGCTCAAAATTGAAACAAACAACAACTTAAAGTAATTTAGCAGAATGATACTATAAAGTCCCAAGTGCTAACAACGTCTAAAAATCGGTTTTCGATACCTGCGGTGGGCACTGCACAGAAAGCCCATTATGTAGCTTTGTGCTTAACAATAAAAATAAACTATACTATAAATCAAACTCCGTAAATATTTTGCACACATTGTTATTAGAGACAATATTTTGTTTTCGCTTTACGAAGTATGCCATTAGATACGGCCAGGCATGGCCAAGTGGTCAGGGCGTTCGACTCACAAGCTGAGGGTCGCGGGTTCGAATCCCAGTCCCACCAAACATGCTCGCCCTTTAGGCCGTGGGGTCATTATAATGTTATGGTCAATCCCACTATCCGTTGGTAAAAAGAGTAGCCCAAGAGTTGGCGGTGGGTGGTGATGACTACTTGCCTTCCCTCTAGTCTTACACTGCTAAATTAGGGACGGCTTTGCGTGTAACTTTGCGCGAAACAAAAAAAAACAAACCATTAGATACATTAATTAATGAAACAAAAATATCATTAGTAGTGTGTGATCTTTATCATTTTTCGTAGGATATGCTGGTAATATATATAGAGTCATCATGGTATATTAATATATACTTAAATACAAATTATTTTGGTGAAAAACAAGAATTAGCCGTCTATATTATGTTGGCCCATATATTATGTTGAAACTGTATTTACTACGCATCTCACCAGTTGTGGTCGAGCAATAGAATCGGTTGAAAGACTGTTCTAACGTATGAAGGTCTGTTTAACTTCGTTTTATTGAAATCTCACGTTCCACATTTCACATACGCGATAGACAAGCTACCATGCAAGTGACGGTTGTTCCTTTTTTTCCATATGATCTTTAGAATACCAAATAGTGAAAGAAGAGAACATTGTTTTCCATCATAAAGTTTTTCTATATGATTTTTCGAATATCAAATATTGATTGATAAGAAAGAACACTTTACATCATGAGATTTAGCATTTGATTGTGTACTGACAAGAAAGGAATAAGTTGCTATTCTTAAGCATTTAAAAATATATTGGATTGTTGCACACTAGATTTTGGAATCTTTCTGCAATAGTTAAATTTTGAAGGACCTTATAATATAAGGCTCATCACGGCTTTCTCGATGAGGCCTTTTGTGGATTCCAAAACTGAACCTTAATAAGACCTGCCAACCACACGTAATCATGGTTTGACAGATGGCGCCTTTTAACAATATGCCCCACGTGACTTTACTTCAGCAGCAAATGATGGTGCGAGCTTTAGACCTTCAGTGAAATACACGCGCACACGAGCATATTCGACTTATACGCTGTACGATAGGGATCGCGCGTTTGAACGATCGAAACTCGTGACTGTAGGGAAAGGAAACCTTTCCATGTGAACTTTCTCTTGGCTAACAGATTGTATGTATGCACCTAACTAACTTGAGAAACAACTATTATGAAAATCGTATATGGTTTCCTAATTTGAAAAGAATTATTATATAAATCAGTTTAGAAAACTTAACATTATTTTATGACCATATTCCTGTGTTGTTATATTCAATTGTATAGGAACTTGAAAATTTTTTGATATCTAATATATATCACCATAAAGATAATTTCAGCTTAGTTATCAAATATGCGTTGCCCATCTGCACCAGGTATACAAGCCAGGATGATGAACACTTCCTAACGGACGACCACCTAGCTCAACCAAAAGGAGAACTTAGCAACACCAGGTGTTCGGCGTCAACCGAAGATAAAAATTATCTGTGAAAACAAAAGAACCAGAGAGAAAGTAAAACAAGGAATCTGTGTTTTGATCAGTCAGAATAGTAGATAAAATGACTGATTTTACGACATCGTGTAATCGACGTACCATAAAAACTGGACAATGTTCTTGTGATAATAGAGGAAATAGGAAAACCCAATCTTTGTGTTCAGAAAAATACTCCTCTTGGTTGTTTCACTCCTGGCTTTGTGTAGCGGCCATTCTGTCTTTAGCCACACCAGGAATGTTCGTTAATGGTGAGTACTTGATCATTCAATATCTTGTTTAAACTCGATGTTAACTTGTATTATCTAGAAATTATACTTAGTTGTTTATGTTAGAACATAAACACTTTTAACCTTCTCCGACCTGTTTACACCTTTTTTTAGAAGAGTTCTAGATGCTACTGACTGACAGTATTTATCTACAATCGGCAAGAA
This sequence comes from Limulus polyphemus, assembly GCF_000517525.1. Taxonomy (NCBI): domain Eukaryota; kingdom Metazoa; phylum Arthropoda; class Merostomata; order Xiphosura; family Limulidae; genus Limulus; species Limulus polyphemus. The sequence continues at coordinate 97,026 of NW_013665828.1, read as the reverse complement.
AATGTCAAATGAAATTCCAAATTAATCCATTCTTTACTGAGAAGGACTTAATAAGGATTTCAAACTTTACAATCTTATCTACAGTTTATTCGAATCACAAATGAAAAGATATAGACAGGAAGCTACTAAAGAATTTCTCACTCACTGCTGTATAGTAAGCATGCAAACTGAAATTAAGGCTTCGGTCTGTTATAAAGTAAAAAAAGGAGAGGGTAAATTATGTTTGAGCTAAAAGCTGGGATAATGACCAATAAATAATACTTTCTGCGTTTAAATACATTACAAATGCATGTCAATGGGTTATTGCAGTTGGAATAGATAATTTGTTTGTTTTCTTTTAAGCACAAAACTACACAATTGGCTATCTATGCTATGCTCACCGCAGGTATCAAACCCCGAAAGGTAGTGTTATATACACTGAAGCTTGATGCTGAGCTACAGGAGGGGAGAGCATAGAGAAATTTGAAACGTGTATAATTTGTAATGCATGATACTGGATCACCTTTCTCATATATGCCAGTTAAATATATGAAGTTTTGTTTAAATAAAACTTTTGCTTTGTATGACAAGAGTCTGTAAGTTTTCTATGCATGACGGGCAGATATAAAATAGTTGTAATTGATAAGGTAATTTTATTTATAAATTCACTACTATGAGAAAATCCCTATTAATGTATTATATTTATATGTTTTATTGTTCATCAATGGTGATTTACAGATTTAGTAAAATAGAATTGAGTATTAATGTCTTTAAAAACAGATATCAAAAATGATTTTAAAAGGTGGTTACCTCGGATTTCTTAGTTCCGTAAATGGACCAGCGTGACCCAATTATTAGTGTGGCCGAACTGTGAGTCCCAGTGTCCATGGTTCGTGACCTCTTGGAACAAACACGCGCTCTACACGTTAAGATCGTCAATACTCCATAAGAATGATAGTCAAAATCCACAGTTCGATCAGACAAGACTAGCCCAAGTGTTGACGGTGGTGTTGATTAGCAGCCTCCCCTCTAGTCTATGTGGCACAGCCGTATGTCTGCGGACTTACAACGCTAGAAACCGGGTTTCGATACCCGTGGTGGGCAGAACACAGATAGCCCAAGGTGTAGCTTTGTGCTTAAATACAAACAAACAAATCTCTAGTTTAAGAGCTCGTAATTAAAAAAGCAAATAGCCCCCCGTATTATCTTGCAGGAAATTCTGAAACAAAGATTCTGTAGAGCCAGCTTCACGAAAAAAGTCACGCTTGGCAAGAACTTTATTTTATTACCTATATATATATTCTAAAGTGAGACAACGTGCAGGTTGTAAATGATAAAGTGCGACAAACAGCAAATATATTAACTTTCTCGTTCACCATAGAATAGAATCGTAATAGCGCTAAATGAATAAATTGTATATAAAGAAAAGAACAACTCCGCTGCACTCGTGTTTCTGATTGTTCGTCATGTACAAAAAAGAAAAAAAAAATATGTGTTGATATTAAATTTAATTTGTAAACAAGATCACGATTTTCTATGAAGCTGCTAAGACTGTCAAATCACATCGAAGTGAAAAGCACAAGCTGTGAGAGCGTTTGTCCTAATTTATTCTGGTATAATTATTTTACCCTTTCTGTCTAGTTGCTATTATAAAAATCATCAAAGTTTCGATTTTGAGCGCCATCTGTTGTAAGTTGTTTCGTTGAATTTTAACATTAATTTATGATGATATATATGCAAGTTCTTGACCTGACGTAAATTTCCTATTTAGCTATATAAAATTCTGGTGGAAGTTGATATAATTCTTTCAAGAAGGGTTTATGTTACTCACATACAGAACGAAAAAATTGTAAATTGGATCCAAAAAGAGTATTTGCCATTTTTTAAACGTGCTGAAGTATGTGGTTCAATAGCCATCCTTCTATGGCGTAAAACAATAGTAAACAGGTAACGAACAATGAACAATGCTTTTGTTGTCTATGACGAACACAGGAAGAAAGAAATTAACGTCAGCTTTCATCCATGACGAAACTAGTACACTTCCATTACATTTCGCTGCAGTTTTCTGGGACCTTATTTATTTCCCCCTGTTAGCAGCAAAGGTATGTTTAACCTATTATCAGAGAGCAATATCATACTTAAAGGGTAAAAGCTTTAAACTGTACATGTCACAGATATAAGGTTCATAAGTCAAAGATAAAAGTTATAAGAGAGAGAGAGGTATAAGGTTGATACAAATGGATTTAAATGGTCAACGATGAAGGTCTCAAAAAAGGTGCAACACTTGGAATAACAACTTCTTACTCGAGCAAAATCCAATTCAATAAAACGCATAAAATCGTAAAAGTTGATGATTTGTTTATTTTAATCGTATTAACTTACATCAGTACATAAATTAGTTTGTTACGAATGCTGACCTGAAATCAGAGTAAACAGTAATATTGCATGGTATGTTTTCCCTACAGCTGATGTACATATTTCTGTTTTCGCCTTATCAATATCCAAATATACGTTCTCTTTTCGTATGTCTTATTCAACCAATATCTTGAAAATTTGACGAGAAGACAAAATTCGACATCTTGTTTCATTAAAGATAACCAAAGTAAAGTTGTATGTACTGCAGACATATAAACTCATTCATTCCAACAGGAATTACAAAAAGAATCTCAACGAGTTAACTGTGAGCAGGATAATAAGCCTTTTTTTACCATCAATCCTCCTTCGCCCTTTTTATGCACACATTGGCAAAATCGCATTTATTTAGCATATTATTTTCCTTCTTTCTGTCTTTGAGGATCTTCGTACATATAATTTTCTGAGTAACCTTTTTATTTTTAGATCCACTGTAATTTTGACTACGCTCAATGAAACTTTAAACCTCTTTATCAGAATATAAAATGTCACAATAGATTTAAGAAAAAAATTTTTCGCGTATGTTGCCAACAGCTGCAGCACGTCGTCGTCGTTAGCGCGTGCTAAACGTTGTAGGCAATGTATAAGAAAAAGTCTTCTGGCGATAATCGAATACAAGTTTATTAAAACTGGACTGTTAGTGAAGTGTTAAGTTCATATTTTAGAGCATTTTCTCCCCCTTTGTGTTTGTTCTAAAAATTATTTTGGACTATCACATTTACTTTTTATCTTTTATGTTAGTATCCCCGTTAAAATTTGGGGTATGATCCCTGTGTTGGAGAGACAGCACAGATATCCAATTTTGTGCAACTTTGCTCTTAAGAACAAACAAATAGACTTGTTTTGATCAAGGAGATCAATTGGTAATGAACTAAAACGATTTCTTTCTGTGTTAAAATATTATATCTCCCATTACCTATTATGACCTTTCTTTCACGTACCTAGCAAGATTGTTAAATTATGACGATACAACGCGAAATAAAAACTTACTCTGTGACCATCAGAGAAAATGAACCCCAGATGTTATCAGTATAGGTACTCAAAGTTATCGCTATGACATGATAGGCTTATCATATGATGAAATTAGCCGTAGACTCACTTAAATTGGAAAATTATTCGACAATTGCCATGTTTAAATCAAAGCCTATTATTGATGATTTTGTACAAAAAGCTATTTTTATTACGATGATGTTAATAATGCTTTGTTATCCACGAGTCCGTTGTATTTACTCATTCTTCCTATTTTTTTGGCATTCCTAAGGGACTATAACAAGCTGTAATGTGGTAGCGTGGAGTAAAATACACTTGATAAATGTCCTCATTAATTATGTATGGGATTTGTATAAAGACGTCAGGATCAGAAGAACCGGCGGCAACTCAAGTTGTTTTATTTTTCGATTATAATGCAAAGAACATTTGAATGGAAGTTTCATTTTCCTGACCAGTGTATCCTCTAAACATATATAGCTATATAGAAAAACGTATTACCTGTTTTACTGAGTTTATAGGTTAAGATAGGATTCAATATTTCACACAACAAGTAGTGATTACTCCGAAACGACGGAGATAAAAGTGGCATTTATGTACCAAACATTTTCTTTTACAACAGTGTAAAAAACAAAACCCGAAACTATGTAACGGATTTAAGATAAATTTTATGTAACTATTGAGAGTTAGGCGACGCTGACTAATAAATCAGGGTTTTGATGATCGTCAACGTCCTCTACCATAATACTCCAAACGTTTAAGCAAGAACTGAATTAAGAGACACAGTTAACTTCTAAATGCTGTTATACAACTAATGATCGCATAAGTTGGATAACCTTTTACTTTGTTGAATATTTTCATTAGTTTTTTTTTGTTCCTACAAAGCGGACAGGAATATTTGTTGGTGTCAAAAAACAATCCACCTGATTTTACAAGTTTAAACATTTTTAAACCAGTCGATATACTACTGTCTCTAAAATATATTATTCAAGTTTTATCGTAATTTTAAGCATACGAAAACTAAAACGGTTTCAGTCAGAGCATGAAGTGACAAAAAGAATAATCTAAATTAATTATGTTCCATAGATCAGAGATTTTAGAGTTTGTAGGCGGGTATTGCCTCTTGTTTTCGTTAAAGAAGATAGTTATGATTTAACTGAAATTTGGACCACACTTTGCGTTTTAAGCCGAAATAAAAAGTTTAGTAAGATTATAGATCCAAATGAATCATTTTTTTTTTTTTTGCTGTTGATCCTAAACACAATTTGTAAGAAGTCACATTCTGTAACTTGCACCAAAGTTAGGGAATCGTTTCGTTTTCACTTGAAGAAAGTTTATTTCAGTTATTCTTAAAGAATTTTGTCATTATTTAGGAAGGTCTTTTTGCCTAGATTGTGTTTAAGGTTCTTTGTCGAAAGAACCTCAAAGCGAACAGCTATCAGAGCTTGAACAGTTTTCTCCTTGACTGAATTCTATTCTATGAGGTCGTGGTGATGTATGAACAGCCGTTCTGTTGGTGGGTGGTTTGAAGAACGTAACAGACACTCTGGTGGCGATGCAGATGGATTACTAAAGGGGAGTGTGGGGAGCGGTTTGACCTTGTGAGAAACAATATGTTTAGTTAGAGACCACAACCAACAGCAGTGACTGTATGTGTGTGTGTTGGTAACGAAACCATACTATGTGGGTTTTCTTGCTTAGATGAAAGTAATGCTTTAATAAGAAATTAATATAGTAGAGAAAATTGTTTGTCTGATTTTAAGCGCAAAGCTACACAGAGGATTATATGTGTTCTGCCAACCGCGGTTAGGGAAACACGAGTTGTGGCATTATAAGCCCCTAGAATTACCGTTGGGCAATTGTGGGATTTCATAAATAAGAATATGCATATCTAATAGATATAATATAAAGTTGTGTAGGATATAAAGTCACGACTAGGTATCGTAATAACGGTCTCTCCTTTCTATGGGCCACAGCGATAACACTTAACAAGACACATTTACTTGTGTGTTCTATAATTATATAAAAGTTTGATAACAAACTGATATTTCAACAGATTTTCCATTTGTGATTAACAACACGCGGAATTATTGGCTTATATGTACAATTTCAACATTCAACAGTTTATCAAGAAAACGAACACACAAACTTAAAGGATTTTATTCAAATGGTGTCATCCCAAAGTGTTCTTTTATATATTTACATTTTATTTTGCCAGACAACGTGCGATTACCAACTTCAACTTATATCAGTTCGTGAACATCTTATTTATAGGTTTGTTTTCTCAGACGCAGTTGTTTATATATATGTACATCACTACATGCCTGTGATCCTTTCGACTTTGTATTTTACATCAAGGATCTTTATTCTAAGTCATATGGTATTCTAGGCGCATTTATCTTTAGAAGTGGAGACTTGTTAGTAGAATTATTTATATATATAAAAAAAATATTCGCAGACACATATGCCCAGATGATGGTGTTCAGCTGAAACGTTGTGTTACATAAATAAATAAGTATGCCTGCAGAAAACATACATACCTTTTCTGCTTGATGCTTGTAGTGGAGACAACCATTTATTATATAAAGTCTCAATGTACGGAAATAAAAGTTATATGTATTTATAGAAATTACGTGTTACGTTCTTTTACATTGAATTTACTAAATTAACAAGTAATGAAGAAAGTGGAACAATTGTGGATTTTGCAACAGATGTTGATGTAATAATACTCCAAGGCAATATATATGCATAATGCGTAATATTACACGACGGATCTTTCTGTTCCTTACAAGCTAAGTATTCTAAACGTGGTTAATTAACGAAAACAATGTAGATATGTATATTTAATTAACTGTACAACCATTGACAACTACAAAAAACGTTCGTATAACTGAAATGATCACCAAAGCACTTGTGGGATATAAGATGTGCCCTGAGTTTTGGAGGCGACTGCGGAAGTAGAGTCCAGATGGCGGTGGGGATGGTGTAAAGGTTATATCGAAAATCGAAACTTTTAATATGCTAAGACAATCGAATCTGAAACCAAGGCACTAAAATATATGACTTTAGAAATGTGTTTCTAACTAAGAAAATATGTATGCATCGTTATGTTCCTCTCAGTTCATGGTTCTATGTTCATCCTCCTATTATATTTAGGTACGTCTGTTATTTTAAACAAATTGAAACGCCCTTGAATTAATAACGTATTTCCTGTGTATAGCTTGTTGAGTATTAGAAATTACTGTAAAATTTCATTATATTATATTCGCCCGGCATTGCCAGGTGGTTAGGGCGAATCCCTGTCTCACCAAACATGATCGCTCTTGCAGCCGTGGGGTCGTTATAATGTTACGGTCAATCCCACTATTAGTTGGTACAAGAGTAGCCCAAGAGTTGGCGGTGGATAGTGATGACTAGCTCTCTTCCCTCTAGTCTTACACTCTTAGATTAGGGACGGCTAGCGCAGATAGCTCTTGTATAGCTTTGGGCCAAATTCAAAACAAACAAACAAACATTTGCTGAAGCAGTCTCTTAATAGATTGAAACTTCTGTGTTGATATCTATAACAAAACAATGGTACTGCCAGAACGATCTTTATAAAGTTATTACTATTAACAAAAAGTTAGGGAGTACTCTGTCAAATATGACACTTGGTAATTTTGGATATGAAACGGAGTAAATAAATTAGAACGTACATAATGTTTCGCCAGGTTCACATGACGTACGGCCACAGCGAGAAAACAGAACTATTATATTGATAACAATAAGCTCACGATATTTAAAATGTTTTTGATTGGATAAAAAAAATTATCTATATGAGAAAACCGTTCTCCTGAATATTTATTTATTTTTTTATATCATCAAAGCTTCTGTTTACTTTCTACGCTTGATATTTTTATTCAATTATAATTTTTGTTATTTTATCTTCTTTTTTTTTTTGGTGAAAAAGTACAAACCAAAAAATGAATACGTGTTCAGGGCTACAGTTGTAACTTGTATTGTTTTCTTTTTAATATTCAATAAAAGTCGCCGTGTTTTTATTACGATGAAAATCGTTGTTCGTTGTGATCATACCTGTTGCTGTCATTACGAAACGCTGCAATCCTACATGTTGCTTTCCTGACGAAACGTTGTAATCCTACCTGTTGCTTTCAAGACGAAACGTTGCATACATTTCTTATGGTTTCATTCTGCTGAATCCAAAATGAACAAGTTTTTCCTCCATTTTTATAATCTAGAATTATTCTAGCGATAATGGGCTTCGTCTAAAGCGTCACCACATTAACACAAAGTAATAGTTAGCACTGTACTAATTAACGAGTTATTTACACTTAGTTGGAATACCCATTTACAACGTTCTAATAAGATGTATAGTGATTGAGAAGCACAGTTTTATTACTTAACGATATGCCCCCTCCAGTGGCACAGCGGTATGTCTGCGGACTTACAACGCTAGAATCCGGGTTTAGATACCGTGGTGGGCAGAGCACAGATAGCCCATTGTGTAGCTATGCGCTTAATTACAAACAAACTTAACGATATTTCATTCTTTCTTATCATGAAGTAATAGATATGACTGAAGTAATACATGTCCAAACATAATTCATAAATCATAATTCTTCTTCTTAAAGGAATGTTATAATGTGTTTCAGGAGAGCCAATTAATACCGATATATACACACGCAGCATTTTACTCAGTATATGTTAAATAGTCGTTAAACATTGGTTTCAGCCATACCGTGAAAGATGAAGAGTTTTATTCACTTATCTCTGGAATTGTTCAATAAATAACACATCAAGTGTTTGGATAATGTGATGATCACGTTAAAATAATCGGCGGTGCAGTTAATGTTGCTACAATACGTAATTACATTTATCATTATATTGCATGTGAAACTATTTTAGGGGCCTTTTAAGTTATAGTTAGGCAATTCTATTCTGTTAATTCATTTTTACAAGATTCATAACAACAACAGCGCTATAAAGACACTATACTTCGTTTAACTTTATCTTCATAAATATAGTCTTTACGAGAAATATGTCTTACACGCAACAAACATTAATCTAATCTCTTATAAGGTCCATTTTAAGCATGTTTCATATCTGTCTTCACATGTAAAAATTTATCTAATACAAGTATATAATATTTTCCTTTCTTTTCGCTGTTAATTCATATAAAACACTACCTTACTATTGCTCCTTAAACTATAAATTCAGAAATAAAATAACATCAAATCTACACTTCAGAGCAACAAAATGTTTGAAGTTATTTACTAGTACACAAAAAAAATATCTGTAAATTAACGTCAAATCATTCATAAATAAAACTTAAATCCGTATTGAAGAAACCTTTAATGAAATAAAGTAGCAACATATTATTAACTAGCTGGAGAACCGTTCCCCTGGATAGAAGTTATATGAATTTATGATTAATGAAAGGTTACCTTAGGACGTGAAAAGTTGCTTCCCTTAGATGTAATTGTAAAAAACGCCCACAAAAACCGCCAAAAGCAAAATACAAAACTGAAAATTTATATGCACCCCCGCATGGACCTAATGAACCTTCACACGAATTTTGGTGAAAATTCATCCACAGGAGGTGAGGTAGTGGTAAAAAACACAAAAAAAGCCCATAAAATTGCAAAACGCAAAATTGAAAATTTGTATGTACCCCCGCATGGACTTAATGAACCCTCATACCAATTTTACTGAAGATATATCCACACCCTGCGTAGTAGTTACATAGACATACAACAGACAATGCTATTATATTTATATAGATATATTATTAACATGTGTATATATATATATATATATATATATACAATTGATACTTGGTACTTAGTCAAACTCCATTATTACATAATTGAGGAAAAACACAAAGACAATTGTATGTTTCACAAAAACTTCATTTATTAACGACCATGGTTTCGCCAGTAAAGACATCATCAGGTACAAATTGAAATGGTTTGTAAACAGGTTTATATATAGTTTAACCAAAGAACCAGAAACGTAAAATGTATCTTTGTTTTTCCCCCCTCAATTCTGTATTAATATAGATACTTATAACAAAATATCTCGCTTTCAGGTAGGTATGTTTGTATGTATTTAGAACCAAATTATATATATTGTCAATAAAGTTGCGTTTGTTTGTGTTTATTATCTCCTTCTTGAACTTTTTTGTGGATTTATCTTTCTATCTATATGTATACATTTTGTTACTAAGTTCAAATACTTCTTTCTTCATCATGTGTTCTTATAGAAGTAGTACCAGCCTTAAATATATATATATATATATTGAATATTTCTTTTATCAAACAATATATTTGTGCCAATTGCCAGCAATGATAGACTGTTATTTTAGTTTTAATATTTGGAGCTTTATTTCGTGATATTGTGGTCGAAAGATAAGCCATATTGCAGTAAATTTAAGTGTTCAACATAAAACTAAAATCAAAATAACAATAATGGTTCTAATATTTATCAATTATTTTCACTGAAGTCTTGTTAAAACACGATCAAATAAATATCATTGTTACAGCACATCCGAAATGTTGTTAATATTACTGGGGGGGGGGGATAAAAATATCTCCCTGTCGCATTCCAGCCGGCTTGATGAGCCCTGGTATTGGCCGAAAGGCCTTATCGGCACTGAATATGGCAGATGTAGTGTGATTGACATATTCGCATTTGAGTTCATTCATCGAATTATTTTAGAATTATACTAATGGTCATTGCTAAGATATGACAGTGTTATTAATACTTAAGCGTTGGAAAAGAGGGGGTCGGAACAAGCCCCATGTCTAATTATAGGAATGGTCAAGACATACATTTCGATTTCCCGGCTTGAACGTAGGTTCTCGTTTAAATGATATAGATTATAATATGAATTTGGTAGCTGGAGATAAAGGTCGACAAGTAAAGTTACAAATATCAAGGTAAAAATAGAAAGTCATGTATATTAGTCATTACACTGTATATTTTCACCTGATTTCCATCACATATTGGCCTTCCACTGCATCAAAATGGCACTAGATTGCTACTCTTAAGTCTTAAAATAATTCGATGGAGCATATCCCAAAGTTTCCACCTGCCGAAGAGAAGGGTAATTATGACAAGCTTGATTCACTTTTAACTTTGTCCACTCCCACACAGACAAATACATTCTGCTTCCGACTTCTGTATGATAGCATAAACAACAATAACTTGTTAATAACACGTAAAATTGCAGGTACTTGTAGCAGTGTATGTAATAAATAAACTTAGGCCGAGCAGGACCTCGTGATCAACATGATAGACTGTGAATCTCAGGATCCTCAATTCATGTCCCGATGCCGTAAAAACGCGCTCCGCATATTAGTCCTGTGGGCACGTTCTACAGAGTACGGGCAAATTTCATTAATCGATTAGAATATCGCAAAAGTTGGCGGTGGCCGCTGTTCACAATTCTGTATTATGAGCTCATCATCAGGGACAGCTAGATACCCTTGATTAGCCTTGCGCTAATTTCTGAAACAAATAGCCACAGAACCTTAATACACTCAAACTTAAACTCACTAAACATAGCCACAACCTCTCATTCCACAATAAGGAACGAATGCACATTAAGGTAGGATAAAACGTTAGCTAGTTATATTCCGAACAAAATAAACGAATAATAAAATACGACCACTGGATGGTATCTGTACGATCGTATACAAAATTTCAGTGTTTAAAACTTATCAATAATTTAACAGCTATACGCTGTTGAAAACTAAATGTACTTTTTAAAAAAAATGATTTGTATGTTAATGCTTGTTTACCGTCGAAATATTTGAAATGTTCATTTTACCACTCATCACTCCCTCCTATTTCAATTTTACATTTTAATATTATATTATACTAGCTAAAGTACCCGTCCCTGGGACGGAAGTTATATAAATTCATAATTAATGAAAGATTATCTTAGGACATGAAAAAAATTGCTTCCCTTATACGTTATTGTAAAAAAGTGCAAAAAGCCCATAAAAACCGCAAAACGCAAAATTGGAAATTTGTATGTATCTCCCCATGAATGTAATGAACCTCCGTACAAAATTTAGCGAAGGTCCATCAAAAGGAGGCGAAGTAGTGGTAAAAAACGCAAAATGTAAAACTAAAAATGTGTATGTACCCTCGCATGGACCTAATGATCGTCCATACGGATTTTGGTGAAGATCCATCCACACCTTGCGAAGTAATTACATAGACATAAAACAGACAGTACTATTATATTTATATAGATACGCCTAATATTTGTGATAGGAATCACAAATGTTAAGTTTACTGGTTTCTAATTCTTGGCCAACTTTTTTCGTTTAAACAGTAACTTTCCAATTATATTACTATTATCTATACCTCTTTGTTAACTAATGAAATTAACACAGAAAATATTAAGTGTTTGATAAACACACGCATTAATAAAAGAAAAAGAAAAAAGAACGAGATTTAAAACGATAGTTTAACTAGCATCAGAAATTTTACAGTTATTCGTTGGAAGTCAGAAATTCACCTTGTTAAATATTAGCCGTTAAAGGTACTTACGTCAAAATTGTTAACCCATTTTTAAGCCAGACTGCAACGTGATTCAATGCAACGTATATTGCAACACGTTTTATGCTGTTATAAATAATTCGTTTATTTGTACTTAAGTACAAAACTAAACAAAGGGTTATCTTTGCTACGCCTATTGCCAGTACTGAAACCCAATTTTTACAGTTATAAACCCTTAGAGTTACAACTGAGCCGTAGGAGAAGGGAGGGAGCAGTTTGGTATTTAACGAAAGATTGTTCTAAATTACGTCCTGCTAACCCAATAACGCGGAATATTTCGTCTATAATACAGTTAAATGTTCTCTTTGAACATACTTCTTTGAAACCCAATTTTTAGAGTTATAAACCCTCAGAGTTACAACTGAGCCGTAGGAGAAGGGAGGGAGCAGTTTGGTATTTAGCGAAAGATTGTTCTAATTTACGTCCTGCTAACCCAATAACGCGAAATATTTCGTCTATAATACTGTTAAATGTTCTTTTTGAACGTACTTCTTTGTTGTGAGTCACAAAAATATATCCCGTTAATGTTATCTCTGATGAAGGGTATGCATGCGTACAGTTTTCTAGGAAAAAAAATAAAATAAATATATATATATATATATATATCGCTTTACTCTAAAAACAACTACAAAATATGCAGCAATATTCATACTTCGCACCTTGTAGGTAACTGGTGTAAAAATGGAGAAACAAATTTATTCAGCTCAGTGATGTCTTATAAATTGATGTCTTAAAAAACATTTGCTCATCTACTAATAAAAATACTCGGGCACACTTAATAAATCAAGGGAAAAAAGTTTTAAAATTCAAATTTGAAGGGCATGGAATATAAATTTTCTATACTGCACCATACATTATATGCTGTTATGGACTGTTTACTGTTTAGGTATATGAAGCTACAAAGAGGGTTATCGATTAGGTTACTGAAGGTTAAGCATTACTTTAGGTATGTATTTGGCCACATTACGCTAGTGATTTACTTTGTATGAGAGAGCACTTTACTTGATAATAGCAAAATGTCTGCGTTATAGTGTACATACAAATATGTGCAGTATTGGACTGATAAATCATAGCATCCTCCTCGCATTATTAGTGGTCTTTCTGTACGATCTCTTTGTAGTACATAACGTAAACACGTATTTATTTTATGCTCTTATTGGATTGGGGAAAATAGCTGTGGTCAAAAGTAAGGCTTAAAAACCTTACGGGCACAATAACATAGCCTGAACCTCTACAGCTTTACACAAACACCCATCCCAGTGCACGTGCTGGTAGACCCTTAATCACGTAACTCTTTGTTGCTGTGTTCCTTTTGGACTTTTACTTGTTGTCATAGTAACAGCGATTATATTAGTCAAAAGGACTAATGTACCGTGAAGTTTTAATATTCGTTATTGTAACACAAAGTAAGAAACTCAATATGTTCAACGATATTGTTTATACAGATATTTAAAAACAAAACATTATTTTTAAAACTGATTTCAGTGACACTGGATGTTATTGTGTATCTCAAATGCATAAGTGATTTTTTCTCTCATTTCTTTGAATAAAACTTTCCTTGATCATTTTTTGTTAAAATGATTCTTCTGGCTCAACTGATTAAAGTGTCTAAATTGGATAAAGAATAATGTGACCATCAAACGTCACAATGCTTTATTATATACACTTTCCAACTACATTCGTTGTAGTCACTACGATAATGTAGAAACGTCCCAGGGGATTTCTCATGGAGTCTGTTGTGAAACGATATTATTGTACTATTATACGGGAAATGTAATTGATGCAAACGCTTTTTAACTTACACGATTATTATAATGCAAGAGCCTCAGTTGCGTATCTTTGGAACAATGTTTAAAAAGCAAATATTGAATTTTAGTGATGTGATTAATATCTCGTGATAAGGATTAAACTTAGTTCAACAAGTAATAAGCACATTGTTCAATATTCAGATTCTTTTAATACTTGGTTTGATATATCCATGTGTTATAATATATATATAATGCATAACACAAGTGTTAAAACAGTCCCTTCTTTACACAAGTGCAGCCAATTCTCCATATAAAGGTCACTTGTTTACACAAATGCAGCCACTTCTCCATAATATAAGTGTTAAAAGTCACTTTTTTACACAAATGCAGCCACTTCTCCATAATATAAGTGTTAAAAGTCACTTTTTTACACAAATACAGCCAGTTCTCCATAATAGAGAGGTCAAAAGTCACTTGTTTACACAAATGCAGCCACTTCTCCATAATATAAGTGTTAAAAGTCACTTGTTTACACAAATTCAACCAGTTCTCCATAATAGAGGTGTTAAAAGTCACATATTTGCACAAATGCAGTCAGTTCTACATAATACAGGTGTTAAAAATAACCTTTTTACTGAACGCAGTATAAACTGGTGGTTCGTATACTTTTTTGGGGGGGATTTCATAAAATAAGCATAATTTGATGGTTTATAATAACATAACCACATGAAGACATTCTCTTTAAGCTCAGAAATTTTGTTTGTAAGCTTGCTTTCTAGCTTTTCGTATGAAACAAAAATTAATTCTTACAAAACGGTCAACTCATTTACTCCCATAACGTTTGAAACTATTCAAAAATGCTAATCCGTTTTGATTATTATAAGCTTTGCTAGATGAATAAACCAACTATTAATTACCTTGAATATTTACAACTGGAATATATAACACATCTTTAAACGTTAAGAGATTCGTGGAATAAAAAGTGCTACCCTCACGTCTTATTATCAGTTTTGTAATTTTTAAAACCTGCCACATGAGCCAGCCAGACATCTTAATGTGGGTAAAAAAAAAATAGTAATTTCGGAAAGGTTTGAGTTGTTTTTGACACTAATTTCGAGGTAGGTCTAGGTCGCTGGACCAGACCCATGATTGGGCTTGTGACCGTGAGAGCGAACATGCAGAAGTTAACTTGTAGCACTGAAACATGCTTGAAATGTCTTAGATGTGGTGGAACGTGATGGTTTAAGTGTAGAGATTAAGTTAAACCATGGGTCCAGGTCGGTCCAGTACTTATTCGAAAATATTCCAGTCGATTGGACATACCAGCTGAATTGGAGATTCGTCAGTTAATTACTGACTGCACTGACAGCAAAACATAAAACAAACGGGCACAAAAGTATCGTTATCTTCAAAAAGGGGGATTGGGATCGTATATAAAAAATCATTAGTTTCATTATTTTGTGAAACACGATACAGTAAGGCCCTTATATGCAGTGTTAAAGTTGAAGCAGATGCACGGTGCATTACAAAATGATTTTCCCTAGCGATTCTCAAACTAAAATGTCATTTCTACGATGAATAGCAAATATAAGAAGGACGATATAATGCTTAGTATGGTACCATCAAGTACGTCATATTTTCATCAATATTTTGTTGGCCTGGCTTGACCAAGTGGTTAGGGTGTTCGACTCGCAATCTGTGGGTCACGGGTTCGAATCCCCGTCACACCAAACATAACGCCCTTTCAGCCGTGAGGGCGTTATAATTTGACGGTTAATCCCACTATTCGTTGGTAAAAGAGTAGCCAAAGAGTTGACGGTTGGTGGT
>NW_013665828.1:78010-80630 GCF_000517525.1 Limulus polyphemus | reverse complement strand
CCCTCGTGTAGCTTTGTGCGAAATCCATAATAAACAAACAAACAATATTTTGTTTGTCTGTTTTTCGTTTTAAAAGTTGTGCCGAGCTTCATTCATCACGATCTATCGAAATAACCCTAACTCACTGGTTTCCGGAATGACCTTTTAACCATCCTAGGCTTCGTACTAAAGGTGCTGGGCTGGCTCATGTGGCAGGTGTTAATACTAACTTCCAATCAGAACAAGATACAAAAAAAAAAAAAACCAACCTGGCAATCAGTATAGCTAATATTATACACACTTCTTATGCTTCTACTTATAAAGATTAGAATACATTGTTTCATCAGTACCCTCACTGTTAACGATATTTTCAACCTTAATCCCAATATTTTCTCACAAGGTTCAGCCAGCTTAGGTTAGTTCTAGATACGTATGTTAACAATGCAAAACAATGTTTACAGTAAAATTATACTTACAGAAACTAAATTATATTAAAAAGTAATGACATTCGCTATACTTAGAGTAACAATGCTAATGAAATTTAATCATAAATAAATAAATAATATAGTATATCTTACTTAGGGAACTCAGGCTGTTGGTTTGAGGTACTGTTGTACAAATACATTTTTGTTTTCAAAATAAAACTCATTATGCTACTCCTACTGTTTGCCTTTAGAAGAGAGTGACTTTTGTAACAATTATATGATATACAAGTTGCTGTTTTAACTGTGTTGAGTTAGTAGCAGTAATTCTCTCATAGCACAACCAAAAACTAATATTTACGAAGAAAATAACATAATTCCTGAACTTTCTATGAAAATATAATGATGTTGAATGTAATACCAAGAAAACAACACGCTAAACATAGTATATGGTGTGTCTAAAACATTAACACTTGTACTTTAACTATTCTCTGATGGAGCTACCTACAGAAAGTAATAAATAACGTTAAGTATTTCGTAAAATCCTAAAAAAAAGATACAATAAGCTTCCAAAACATAGGAAATCCAATAGAAATAATAATATTTAGAACGGAAAATTAAAATATGCCAAATAAAGTAATCATCAGGAGTAATATAAGTAAACTAGTAATGTAATGGCATACTATATACGAAACTGTTATATAGCTAATATAACACACGATGCTTTGCTACATGCTGATATAATTAATATAAATATTAGGAGATCTAATAAATGTATAATACGTCCACTGTATGGAAGGTGAAGTTTGTTTTGTTTTTCCAGATTTATAAATAGACATTTCTCTGTAATATGTGGATATACCTGTACATAATACCTTCAGAATAATTATTATAAAACGGAAATTGGTTGTAAGTGATCGCTGAATTGTTTCAATACAAATAACACATCAAATAAATTAATTTGTCTTGCTTTTTAGATAAACAAATAATGTGTAAATTTGGTGAAATTCAAGAGAGTGATGACTAGTCTGAGATGTTTTAGACGAGTGCTTGTGTTTTTAAAAGATTAAAAATAACCTTGGTTGAGTGTTTCAATTGCACCCATTTCAACTGAAGTTTCACATTGAACATATCAAAGTTGAACGTTATCATTCAATTCATTTTGGTTGAATATTATCATTACTGGATCTACTGAGGCGAAGAAGTGTTTTTAACTACTTACTATACGCTGAAAGCTTCGGATAATTCATTGAGCAAGACGCTGTTAAGTTTGATTAATTTACACGAATCCGCAATATAGTAGTTCTGTGTTATCGTTACTTGGTTAGTTTAAGCGTCAACTTGTTTATACTGTTATGTCCGATTAACAAACTAATAATAAAAACAAGCCTTGCCATCATCATAGAGACGAACCATTCCTCGTCATTACGGAAACAGACGCATGTCACATTTTAGTTGAAATTTCAACCTCTAGCATACGTTGTCTTTACTAGGTGGTCTGTGGTCTGAGTGCGCAGGGGATGACTTGATGCGCTACTTGTTATTGGGCTTGTCAGGCCGCATGACGGATGACGGTTGACATTTAGGGGATAACTGAAAGAATGACAATCAAACTCCACGCGATTCTATTCCGCGAGGTGACTCACATTCTGAAAAAAAAAGAGAGGATAATATTAGGTACTTCCTGTTGCGAATGCATTTAAATAGTTTTACATAGACAAGTTCTATCCATTATAAAACCATGGCTGTATTCAATAGTTTGTTTCAACACACATCAACCTAAGTATTTATATTAATTGCATTGTAAAAGAAATTGCGGGAAAACAGCATGTAGACTATTTTAAGATCAAAAAACAGGCGTGAAGTAAATTCCATTTCATCCAATTATCCACTTTCAATAGGCATGTTTACGCGAAACTTTTATTTTGCTATAAGTATTTATCATGAATTTAAATTTAGTTTTTATTAAATAATATTAAAACTTAGAATGTGAGAGAACAGGGGGGAGACCTTTTTTTTTCTGCGTTCTAGCATGAAACACGTTATTACAAACATATTGTTTCACTTCGAAATATGTTCAGTATAAACATAACGTATTATTATAACCTTCTGATCAAAACAACTGGCCCGGCATGGCCAGGTGGATAAGGCGCTGGACTCGCAATCTGAGGATCGCGGGTTCGAATCCCCGTCCCCGTTCGAAACGCCCTTTCAGCCGT
>NW_013665828.1:71502-77837 GCF_000517525.1 Limulus polyphemus | reverse complement strand
TGGGTCGGTGATGACTAGTTGCTTCCCTCTAGTCTTACTACTGCTAAATTAGGGACGGCTAGTGCAGATAGCCCTCATGTAGCTTTACGCGAAATTCAAAAACAAAAAAACAAACAAAACAAACTAACCACAAAGAAATAAAACTTAGCCCGATAATGAATATAGCTAATTCTTTACATTGTTGTTTCGTTCTTTACTTATAATAATTGTAATGCATTGCGTTATCAGTTTGGTACTCTCACTGATAGTGATATTTTTGATATCTCACTACATTCGGCCAGCTTGAAAATAAGCAAAATAATTTTGATTATAGCTATGAAATAATAATTAATTAAAAATATGAAAAATCATGTATAAAACCTTAAGTCCATGTGCTAATCTCACAATGCCAAATAATTTTGATTATAGATAAGAAATAATAATTAATTAAAAGTATAAATATTATGTATTAAATATTTTAACCAATACAGTTAAGCAATATATATAATTAAATAAAAAATAGAGAATAACTTAAATTATAGTTTAATATCTATACATTTCAGAATTAAAAGTACTTTAACGTATTGCAAAATTTAGTCACAATACATGTTAAATGCTTTCATAATTTATAATGCATAATAAATAAACTTTATAATATGTACACATTTATTAATAGTAGACAGTGTTAACACTAGCACACAATACTCCAGGGATTGTGGCTGAAAACTCTTGTTCGTTAAAATTGAGAGACTAATTCAGGTAAACTTATTAAAGTTATCTTAATAGCATTTTTTAAACAGATGTTTTCAAGCTGAGTTCTATCTAAAATTAAACTGAACATTTCTCACTTTCTCTATGTGTACGCGTGTTGTTTGTTTGCTCACTTGAACATGATAAACGAAACGGACATTTCAATGACCATCCGCCGCCTGAAGCAGCGACTCTTAACTTAATAGCGGGTTGTTTTTGACTCTTATAACGCAATTACAGCTGAAGATGCGAATAATCTTTAGTAGACTACAAGAACTCAGTATTCTCTTTATTCCTATAAGATGCGATTTAGGAATACATTTAAAAAAATACGTCCTCCGATTTGAATTTTAGCTAAGCTTCTTTTGGGCATACAATTGTATGTTTATTCTTTGACTGGCACTTCCGTTGCTGTTCGATTAGCCGTTTAATTTTACGTATGTATTAAACATTAAATTGTTTGTAGTTAAACACAAAGCTGTACAATGGGCTATCTGTGCTCTGCCCACCACAGGTATCGAAATACGGTTTCTAGCGTTATAAGTCTGCAGACATACCGCTGGGCCACGGAGGGGGGGAGGCTAAACATCAGAGGATTTATCTCTCTGTAAAACAATCCTTGATAGTAATATAAAGACACGTCTGAAATGTATAAAATTCCTGGATATTATTCGGCTGTGGATCACTTATCTAATTTAACTTATGGCGTAAAAGTTGCCTACCCAGAATGCTAAACACGCGAAAAGGGTCATTATTTGTTATCCATCCGTGAATTTATGATTTATTTAGTGAGGAAAGAATAAAGGCCGGAAAACATTCTATAATGTGTGAAGTACAGAATATATGGATCTTGTACACGTAGCAACGTATTTACCAGATACTTATAAACTTTTGGAATCCTTATTACGCGGAATGATCTTAGCTAACGAATGGAAAGTGATCGTTCCAAATAACTGAAGACATGTAAAATAAAAACGAAAAGTTATGGGTAGAACAAAGGGGTGATAAATAAATCTCATCTCTTGATAAAACGAATAGTATGGGTAGAACAAAGTGGTGATAAATAAATCTCATCTCTTGATAAAACGAATAGGTATGGGTAGAACAAAGGGGTGATAAATAAATCTCATCTCTTGATAAAACGAATAGGTATGGGTAGAACAGAGGGGTGATAAATAAATCTCATCTCTTGATAAAACGAATAGTTATGGGTAGAACAAAGGGGTGATAAATAAATCTCATCTCTTGATAAAATGAATAGTTATGGGTAGAACAAAGGGGTGATAAATAAATCTCATCTCTTGATAAAACGAATAGTTATGGGTAGAACAAAGGGGTGATAAATAAATCTCATCTCTTGATAAAATGAATAGTTATGGGTAGAACAAAGGGGTGATAAATATATCTCATCTCTCGATAAAACGAATAGGTATAGGTAGAACAAAGGGGTGATAAATAAATCTCATCTCTTGATAAAACGAATAGTTATGGATAGAACAAAGGGGTGATAAATAAATCTCATCTCCTGAACGTCTGAGGAGATCAACATCAAATAGTCATAGTAACATTGATTTAATATGCTACAAGTTAAAGGTAAGTTAAATTTTCCATGATAACTTCTTGTACTAAACCTCCTTCCAAACGTAGTAGCTGCTGATTCTTAAAAGCGTGTATGTTTTCCTTATTAAGTTCTAATGCACTACTAAGAGCTGGCATGTAATATAACTAATTATAGCCTTGAACCAGAAGGCTACATATATTGTAAGAGGAACCATGCCCGCAAAGTATAGTTCATGCAATAGTGGCGAAACAGACGTTTATAAGGAGCCTTCATTTCGCAAGATATAATTTTTATCACATTAAATGTGAGTGAATTTTAACCTTAAGTGCTATCCAGTGTTTCATGAAGGTATGGTAGAAGCTTAACTAAACTGAAACGATGTATAGTGAAAAACATAATGAGTTAAGAATTTCCAATCACAGAAAATCTCTAAAATGTTCTTACATCTTCCCAACCGCTCCAAACAAACAAATTTAGAAATTCATTCTAAGCACTTGTAATAAATCTGGGTCGCCATCTATTGTTTATTCCAACAAAATCTGTAGATTCTGCTATTCTTTTTGTAAACTGTGTTCGTGACATTTCAGTCTTGATATTGGCAAAGAGAAGTAATTTAAAGAAATGCAAATACAAACATTGTCTATTTATGAGTTGAGATATTACAACGCAGTTCCACAACATATGTTTTAAAAATGAAGAATGTAATTAAAGAGATGAGGAGGTTCGTAAAAACTCACCAATTGCTTTGTAAATTACTTCAATTCTTACAGTGATGTTTGAGTTCTCGAATTCATATTTATTACTAGTGAAAATTTAGTTGTCTATATATTCTAGACCAGAACATTTTAATATGGTGTAAAGATCACTTGTAAATGTTGCATAATTGGGGACTGTACTTCCAGTTGTCTTGAACGGTGTGAACCTCATTCAGAAACTAGTATGCATAAAAGCATTCAAGTTCGTTCATTATTACAACATTATTTGTATCACGAACACCAAGATGGTTGTGCTACTTCTACAACATATTTATTATTGCTTTGCTCCCATGTTTGATATTGTTGTAAGTTTAAAACAAAACAAAACCTCTTTGCTGAAAGCTCCTTACGTTTAAATAAGGATCACTGAGTACGTATTGATACGAAAATCTTGGCTTTCTTCCAAATCTATAATAAAACATCGGTGATACGTACGCCTCAGTTTAGCTTTAACACATCAACTATTTAAGGCAAAGATGCTTCTTTAAACTTTTAGAAAATATTTTCCATTTTCCTATTATATAGATAACTCTGACCTAGACGTGTTAAAATGCTAAACCAATCTTACCGTGTTTGTGGTAAAATAGCAATAATTAGAAAATAAAATTGGTTCAAATACGCAAATACAGCTAAAATAGAACATTGTAGCTTATCAATGCGCCTAACAAAAATATTAAACTAATATGCTTCTCCCTTGGTATTTTTGTAATGTTCTGTTGGTCTAATTTTGTAATTCAAATTGTTTTTTGTATCTTATGTGTTTGTATTAATATTCATCCCAACCTAAGAATACACGAGTTAGGTGAATAATGAATTGAACTTAAATCTCTATATGGAACTAACTGATGAAAGGAAGGATTAAACTTTTCGTCAGTATTTAATTTCCCCAATAAAAACTAATAGTTTCAACAACGTAGAAGAAAGATGACGAGGGAACTGCTACTTCTGAGAATTATTTAATTAAGTTGAAATATCCATCAGTTTGAAAGTGAATAAATGGGTAATGAAAAAGAAAAACAAAACAAACAACAAACATAGATAAACATTTCAGTGAATATCTTTGAACTATCGAATTTATGAAAAAGTAAAATGATAGGTTTATTTCTCTACAGTTTCGTAACAGCCTCCCAACCCCCAGTGACAAAAGCGTTCGTGAAGCAGTGGTCTGGTTTAAACAAATACTATATAATTATATGGATAAATACGCGAAACGTTAGACAATGAATATTAAACTTTGAATTTTCTTATCATTTCACCAGGTGGCTCATTAAGAGAAATTTTGTGAATTACAGTATCACTATAATTGCTTATTAGTTAATCCAAATTCTAAAACAAACCAAAATATTTGCTGTTGCGATTCATTACTAATAACTACATTGAAAATTACAAATATTGACACAAATACCTATGAACCACTAAAACTGTAAACAGTATTATAATGTATCCTTTAACAGGTTGCCTGTAATTTGTCAAACTATTGCATAAGCTTAAGGAAAATAAAGTTAATATAGAGCATATTATATATATATGCACTCTAGAGCTTCATCTTATTAGATCGTTTAGATTATATAAATATTTTACATAGATATGTCAGATAACTTGACAACATGTTTTATTCAAATTATGATACTTTCCAAAAGGAATGGCTAAAACAATAAACCAAAAGAAAGCTATACTACTTGTCTTGCTTATCAAACATCTGCTCAATGACGGGAGGTTATAATCGTATTTTATAAAGTCCTTTACCTCCCAAAACACAAATAGTATGAAGAGTAGTAAGTCATTGCATAGTTACTCCTTCTCGATAATCGATGTTATTTGACATTTACACACATCTGTGCATCATAGTTAACCGGAAAACGAAATGTAATTTTACCATGCATGACGCATAAATGTGTAATCTCTCTTATAGTTTTTTTTTGTAAACAATTAAATGGCGTACGTCTCTTATTGGTACAAATCAATTATTTTCAAATTAATTCAAACTGTAACATACAGTGTTTGGTGTTGTTGTTTTTTGTTTATTGTTGTTTTTGTTTCTGCAAGACACTTATCATAGCTTACAAAAATTGTCATGATTGCTTATTTCTTAAAATTAGCGTATGTTATGATGCTTGTTTTTAATCTTTTAATTTAAGCTTTAATGGCTTCTGCCTCCTTATCATCACTACTGATGAAAGTCAGCCAAATTTATGTGGAATTGCAGTAGTGGTAAAATATTTTTATTTCTAAAGTTAATCGACATTAGGTGATTACCAATATAACTAATGCTAATCCTGTGACTATTTACGTAATCAATGTCGACAAGTATACAATATTGGAAAAATCTTACATACGAGGTTTGTTTGTTAGAAGCACAAAACTACACAATGGCGGCTACCTGCCCACCGAAGATTTCGAAGCCAATATTTTGCTTTATAAGCCTAAACCTTACCCTTAAGCCACTGGGGGACATACACGAGGTGAGTGTAATAAGGAACAACTTATAATCAATCACTATTATGAAAGAGTTACAGTTTGAAACGCCGAAAGTTGACGAAACACTAGAAACAAATACACCTAACGTGGATAAACTTACGTAAAGACTACACATTTTTCTAAACTCTTCTTAATTCGCCCATTTCAGAATCAGATGTTTAAACCATAACTTTTATAGTTTAAAAGTTTTTGTTTTTTTTGGTGCCCAAAACTTGAAGATAGTTTTATATGCGGAAACATCTATTAGCTGAGTTCTTACACAGATCTTAAAATATAACGTTGATAAACGGAAACATCGGCTCATGTAGATACGTAGATCTTGAAAGTCGAGTTGTTCAAAACTTGAAAATAGCGTTGATATCTGGACCAATTGTTGGTTGAGATGTTGCTACAACCATACAGCACCTTAGCCTTGACCCTAAACAATCGTTTTTGTGCTCCTTCGACATCAGCAGCCTGTTTACTAATGTACCCCTGGAAGAAACCATAAACATTTGTGCAGATACTTTGTATGGGGGAGAAGTTCAGTGCCCTCCAATACCCAAGGACCTGTTTATTGAACTGATGAATACTGCGATACGTTCGGTGGAATTCAGCTTTAATGATATCATGTATCAACAGATTGACGGAGTCGCCATGGACTCTCCTCTTGGACCTACCTTAGCCAATATTTTCGTTGGTTTCCATGAAAAATAACTATTCAACAAAGTTACCAGACCTGCTGTTTACTTCTGCTATGTAGACATAACATTTGTCATTTTTAAAACTGAACAGGAATGTGAGTGTTTCTTACAAGACCTAAACTCGTTGCA
>NW_013665828.1:60174-70578 GCF_000517525.1 Limulus polyphemus | reverse complement strand
AACATAGCTTTTAAAATATGCTTTTACCTCTTATCATCCAGTCAAAATAACTAGTTCTGGTATTGACAAAGCTTCTTGACAAGTGCCTGCCTTGTGGTAAACAAAAGATAGATCTAAGATATTATTTTTAAATCAAAATTGAACAAAAAATTGAAAACACACACCTGAAGTTTGCATGATTTTATCACAAATGTTAAACGTATTGGTTTCTAATGCTTCGCCAGCTTTTGGTCTTTAAAACGTAGCTTTTAAATCTCATATTGCGAATTCAAATCTCATTTCAGAAAAACTTTTGTGCCAGACTAACCTTATCTGGTTTATCGAGATAGCTGGCCGTTTCTTCTTAATTCTACTTGTATCCAATTTTTCCTCCTTTTAAACACAAATATACTTCCTTTACAAATCACAGCTTTGTACACACATCAGGCTTCATGAAATGATACACGTCGTTATACACTGTCAATTTTCGGTTTCGTCACATATCCTGGCCGAACTGATGGCATAGCTCTCTGATGGTCTAACAGCCTTCCATCATTTATACTCTCAGTTCTCCAGTTTTCATCCATCTCATCGCCGAAAAGTTGACGTAACCCTATGATGGTCTGCTGGGTTCCTTGGGTTAGATTGAAAAGACAAAAAAAAAACAACAACATTTTCTGTCATTGTTTAAACCAACTAATGAATTATTGTAATGAACGAAAGGCCTCTTAGGCAATGATATACGGGTGAAAAGGATAGATCTGAAATGCTATTTCTTTTACACACCTCTGATTTTCAGTACAATATGGACAAATTAATAGGATTGTGGGAAAAAGAATCAGCAACTTACGTGATTTCAGCAAGATGTTAGGCATACAAGAGTAAAAGCAATCCAATATTTAATACTGTTAGCTACAGCAACAATAAACACGGGTTTGAAGAAGAGCAAATGAACTTTCTCAAGTTTATACTATTAAGATAAATTTCCTTCTTCGTTCAGAAATAGAACACGTATGAAATTATCTATTTTCAAAATTCGGCAGTTTACAAGTTGTCTGTTACTGAATAGAAAATTAAAATTTCATATTGTTGTTTTCCTGCTAGAGAAAAAAATACAACAATCTATAAAAGTTCATTTCTACTGACAAATTTACACTACAATTACAAACAGTACAAATTTACACTACAATTACAAACAGTATAAATTTACACTACAATTACAAACAGTACAATTTTACACTATAATTACAAACAGTACAAGTTTACACTACAATTACAAACAGTACAAGTTTACACTATAATTACAAACAGTACAAGTTTACACTATAATTACAAACAGTAAAAGTTTACACTATAATTACAAAGTACAAAGTTACACTATAATTACAAAGTACAAATTTACACTATAATTACAAACAGTACAAATTTACACTATAATTACAACCAGTACAAATTTATACTATAATTACAAACAGTACAAAACTGTTCAACAACAAAAGTGCTGCAAACTTCTATATTGATATAATAATCTAAAGCAAAAATTATCTAAAAGAAATCAGAAATGAAATTCCATCGTAACCTCACCTATATGATCGCATTGTGTAAATTCAATAAAAAAAGTTTTTTCTTTAATCGTTTTTAACAGCTAAATCCAAATTGAGTTCAATTTTTTTATATAAAGATAAAATTTAGAGTTTTTCTTTCTAAAAAGATTCATCATAAACACAAAAACTGTCCTCTTTTCATCTAGATCTAGATCTAGATCTTACGGCATGAAGTCGTATCTCCATTCTCAAAAGTTTGAATTAAACACAAGGTAGATAACTAAGAAAAGTATGCATTCTGTGTATTTTACAGGATAACATAAGAAAACACATAATCGAAGCTTAACAGACTGTTATACGATTCATTAACACTCTTCAAAACAATATATGCGGATATGTTTCGGAAATTCGTCCAAAGCTATACAAGCTTTATATGCGCTACCTATCCCTATAGGCTAATAGACTAGAAGGAGAACAGCTAGTAAACAGCACCCATCAACATCCAGGCTGCTTTAATCAAATAATTGGGTTTCGTTGTCATTATTATAATGTACGCACGACTCCAAAGTGTCGAACGCATTTTTTGCGACAACCGCACGCGAACCATGTGCCCAAAAGATTCACAGTCCTGCACACTAGCCATGAGGCCACACCCGTCCCCGCCTCACAATATTGCACCAACTAATAAGTGTCATCGAAATACAAAGAGAAACTGTGGAACTACATTTCAATGGTTGCCTACCTGATTATGGTGAACAAGACCCTTTTGTGGTATTGTCTATCTAATGACTATAATTTCTAAGTATTCTTTCTTTAAGTGTTATTTTAAAACAATCACACAATTTTATTACGCTCCATTAGTTTTTACGTTAAGAAAACTTGTGTTTTAAATCACTGACTTTTAAGATTTAATTTCACCGTAGTGGTATGTTGTTTTTCTATTTTACTAATCATCTATTACTGAGAAATAACTGTACTCTCGTAAAACCTAAAACCTTAAAATACATTCAATAAAAATTTCGATTGTCAACATAGTTAACATGCATATATTTTTATGCAAATTCTTCCAAGGTAAAATTATTAGAATATAGCATCGAAATTATGAATATTAAATGGGTGAACGGATGATTAAAGATAGCGAACACGTTTCTCAACTAAACGTCAAACCAATTTTGTCACTGAATTCTGAGATTTATTTAATACGTGTACTTTGATTTATTCTATAGAAACAACGTTAAGTTGTTTGGTTCTCATCTTTATTTTTTCATTGATATATGTACATTTGAGAATAGGTACTAATTTCCATCTGCTTTAGAATAAAAACAGAAAATTGGTAACAGATAATCTCTAGAATCTACATTCCTAAACACATATTTTACAGCAATATTATATGTATATTATTTGGCTAATTTAATTTGGAATAGCGATCCATTTTGATTCTGACTTTTGTGCCTCTGGTAAACAAAACAGTAATTGATGTTGTTGTTTTTTGTACAGTTGTAACACGAGATCCTCAGAAACAAAAATTCATATATTTCATAATTGAGCATTTAACCAAACTGGACGTATAGGAAGCTAAATCTGTGGTGTTTGGGATATCAAAAACATAAAACTCTTAAGGTATTAATCTGAATATCATAGTCAGAGATTTATTTACGATGGTTAGAAATTTCCTTATAAAAATTGTATATTAATTACTTCAACCTGTGATGCATAAGATCATAAAGCAATTACATAACTGTTCTGAACTATCATTTAAGAGGTTGGCTCAAACAATTTTCTGACCTCTGAAAGTGAACAACTTCTAAATGAAAATTAAACGAAAAGATTACAGTTTTTTATTTTAATTGTAAAATTTCGCATCCATTGTGAAAACATGGATAAAGTGTTTATGTATATGGATCAATCAAGGATACAATGCAATTAACTGGTAGGTTTTAGGGAGTAGTTATTTTTGTGCGTGTTCATTTTCTGTCCCTTTCTGGAATGGCTAGCTTCAATGTTTTATGGAGGCAATCAAATCACCACACCAAATTTGTGATCCGAATAAACACTAAAAGCCAGAACAGACAAAACAATTGTAGCTATCTGCAGTTCCCATGAATCTATTAGTTTGCCACAACTCTCGTTTAAATGAAACAAACAATTAGAAACAACCAGTTTAACATGTCATGCAATCCCAGTACAAACATGGATCTTAGTATATTGGAAGACCATTAATTCAAAAACTAAAATTACATTTTTCCAGAGAAAGCTAATATGAATAGCGTCATATTTAATTCAAAACATAATATTCCTCATACTTAGAAGTATTGAATATTGCACTATCTTGTGGCGCTATCAATATTTCTAAATGTTGTTTTTTTTCTGGAAAAAAACATACACAGATCCAATATATACATATACATATAATGCACGTGTTGCCACGATTCCTAGAAACCACGTGGTATTGCATGTTTCTTTTAAAATAAGCTTTGAAAATAATACAAAAGGCAGGAACATCAAACCCCATGTTTTGCCACTGGTACTGCTCACCGTTTTATAGAAACAATAGCATATAAAACTTTAAAGTATTGGTAGGATTGTTTTAAGAGTTTTCCTAATACAAATACAGAAAACGTACTGCTCTAGTTGTGATACATGCAAACAATCCTATTTCAGAAAACAGAATTGGACAATTTACTTTAGCCAAACGCTTTGAACATCACTTCTATCTTAATTTTTAAATTTCAATATTCAAATAACATACCAAGAAGTATGTGAAACAATCTAAAATCCTGAATTGTTACTTTAAAAATATCAAAAAAATTGTAGAGACCATAAAGTAAAAGTATACGCTTAGTGAAGATTCGTATGGTTATTATCATTACCAAAATAGGTCTATATATATAAGGCAGACAAGTATTTACATGATATTTGCTGTATGACATAAGCAATATAAATAAAAGCTTATTATTGCTCAATAAAGTCCACTTTGCTCTCTGCAGCCACTTAAATTATTACTATATATTACCTACCTGGTTTTAAACAGTTGAATCCAATCATTGCATCAAAGAGCAGCACTTAATCGCTCAGATCTTCAGTAAATCGTACTTGATATTAGTAAGATTATTGTTACTATCGGAAGAGAGTACTCCGATAAAGAATGACAGATCTCTGATAACATTACATTCTCAAACTATTCAACGGCCTAATTAGGCTTCTTGTATTTTCAGAACCTTTAGGTATAAACAATGATAATAAATATTTTAACTTCTCAATAACTGAATAAACATGCATGTTATATATAATAATTAGAAAACAATCTACCTACCAAATATTCAACCTCATTTGAACCTATTTACTTGTATACATTCCAATGAATGTAAGAGATTACTTTTCTTGACCGTCAACCTATCCAGATCACCATCAGCTACTATAAATAATTTTATAAATAATTTTAGTGTGGTTTCAAGAGACAAATTACACTAAATGTAGCTTTACAAAGAAAGAAAGGTTGAGCCACACACCGAAGAAAGAAACTAGCAGCAATGAGTCACCATATTAAATTAATGATCTCATAAAAGTTTAAGGTCAGATAAAAGACAGGACCTTTAGACAGGTCCGTATGGACAGAATCAGCAGAAACTACACTTACTTTGACATTAAATAGCCTCTATGTATTGAAAACTGTCTGCTACAATAGCATTATTATGAAGCTTGTGTAGTTAACATGGTCTTTATTGTAATATTTGATTGAGAAAACAAAGGAATTCTTTCTTTCAGGATTACTTGTAGACTGGCTTTAATAAAGCTTTCGTTTTGGAGCAAAATGTGATTTTCAATTTGGTAACTTACCAAACTTTTTGTACTTTATTTGAAGAATATGATTCGTTACGTTGAACTATCAGTGTATATATGTTATGATTAAAACTACTTTTATCACAACCTGTTTTCCTTCTGTACTCTAGTTTCCGGTCCTTTTAATACATTAATATTACCACACAGACGAAGTTCCTAGTGATTATGCTAAGTATTCAAAATATACCGAAGCAATCTCTTTGCTTGAACACTGAAGCATCTCACAGACATTGTGGCAAAGCCTTTGATGAAATAAATACGATTAAAACTTACCCACTGTTCTTCAGCAAGAATGACTCAGTAGGGAAGCATGATAAATTAGTTCGGGAACGTAAATAGCTAAGGAACAGGTGCACACTGTCTCGAAGACTAAGCTTTCTGACTGACTCGGTCACTGCTAGTCTTATCATTTACGGATCTCCTTAGAGAGATTGTGTTGCGGTGGGAGCTAAATAGGCTTGAAACCTGGAGTTAAGTAAATGTTGTGTTCTCTTCACTTACGTAAAACAACTAGGAAAGAAGAAGAACTTAGTTTCGTTCATGTTCTGTAACTGTGCACATTAATTATCGCTCTTCGATGGAAACTTTAACGATTACGATTAAACATGACATCGTATTGAGCTCCCGTTCGCCTGAAATAAAAGCTAATAATAAAATCAAACGTAAAAATCAAAACATGCAATTTTTGACTTACAAGTTGATATAAATGTATGTGATTTAATTACAAGATATACTACAGCGTCACAAATTTAAAAACATTCTTACATTTTCTGACTACTCAGATATTATCATCAACTTACTATGTTCTTATTACGTAACAATGTGTTTTGCTGATTTTAAAAACATGTCATACTTATACAGAAATGGAAATACTTATGGAAAGTTTAGGGAAAAGGGTTATAAAAAGCAAATAGTACGGGAATACCACCAATCATAAAGTGCCACACCAATACAAAGTTACGTATTGATAGTTTAAATTGTAATTTAATGTCAATCAACCAATGAGAAAGCGCCACACCAGCACAAAAACTACATAAAGCACAGGCAGTCATATTGTACCCATTACTAGTAGTGTGATTACACTCGTGCCTCCCAAGACTGAAATGGCGCGTGAAAAGTGTATAGAAATAAAAGTTTTGGCTGGTCAAGAACACTCCATACGTAAAATTGCTGCAAGGTTCCATATTTCAGTAGGAGCTATATGTAAGACTCTAAAGATAGTATGTTTCTAAGAGAAATAGTCGAAGTAGAAATTCGACCCCCCCCCCAAAAAAAAAGATGCTCAATTCCTGATGTACTTTACGAAGTAGATGACGGGTCGAGTACAGATCTTGCCAACTTCTTGGTGTAAATATAATTGTGAATTTCACATTGAGAACAGTAAGATACACATTAGCACAATGTGTAGCTGCTTAAAACTGCTGCTAAGAAAAATAGCTGACTAAAACCGAATGAATATTTTAACGCAAATGAAATGAGTAAAGCTGGAGAGTTCGCAATTTACAAAAAAATTTCAAACCGTTATGTAACAATTAAAGACAGTCTGTTGAATGTGAAGACGAGAACTGTATCGTAGTCAATGCACAACATCTAAAGTGAAGCATGATAGAAAATCAGTGCTGGACAAGATCGTAGCTAACACGGAATAGGTAATCTACACCAAAATGAGAGTACCCTGACTGTTGACAAGTACATTCTGATTGTAATCCAACATGCCATTACTTCATCAACACGACTCATTGGGCGTGGATTCATTTTCTAACAAAACAATGATGCTAAGCCTACAACAACTAAATGGAAATGATATCTGGACAATAAAGATGCGTTGTTTATCCTGAAAAAAAAAAACCTGATATGAACATATTTCATCCTGTTTACGCTTATGTAAAAATTGAAAAGTTCAAAACGGCGACAAGATAATTGTAGAGGGTAATACAGAGTATTCTGTACAGTATTTTTTCATAGCCAGTGAAGAAACTTTATTGTAACTTGATTAAAAAGTATAATGCTCTGTGAAAAGCTAAGAGCTCACATACAAAATACTAGTGTATTTTACAAATTTTTCGTCGTTTGTATCTTTTATAATAATGTTGAGCTATCAATAAATCAACCATCTAGTTGCTATTGCTACTTTTGTTTGTGATTCCTGTATGGGCATCACTTGTGCGTTTCCATAATTATTTCCATTACCGTGTATCACTTACAAAATCTACTTTTTTTTATAAGGGCCTAGTGAAGCATTTATTTTTTTTTATCTCCTATAAAATAATGTTTTGTTGTTCCAGGATAAATATGATATTCATTACTATGAGTAAAAGCGATGAAATTTATCAACTTCTGACAAAGCATTAGTATATTTGTTTGTTTTCTTGTTAGGAGCAAAGGCACACAAAGAGCTATCTGTGTTGTGTTCACCACAGGGATCGAACGCTAATTTTAGAGTTTTAAGTATTCAAATTTGCCGCAAAGCCGCAAAGGCCTGTTAGGATAACATATAACATAATGTTATAATCTTAAAAGATGTATAAAGCTGAGAATCATTATAAGGTATGTATACAGCTTGACCACTTTATTAAAAACTATACCTAATAATGGGTTAAACCAACGTTTGCCCGAATAATAGCCATGGCGTGTCGTGGTATAGAATCCACAGGATGCTGGAAGGTGGGTATCCTAGGGGTTTTACCCATTCAATTATCAGTATTGTACGCAATTCATGAAGCGAAGTGGATAGAGGGTAGAGATGATGTGAATGTATTTTCAAGTACCACCCACTACTCAAATGGAATGAGATGCTTGGATTTTGGTGGCTATAGGGGATGCTTGAAGTCTCCATCAAGCATCTTCAAACCATGCATGAACGATAGTTGGAATAATTTTAATCTTGGAATCAGCTATCCCCGTCAGGGTACGGTTGGAGTATCACTGGGTATGCTATGAAAACATGTCTCAAACCATTGCTCTACCACAGAAGACTTAATCATAAACCACTGGACTAATTACAAAAAGGGGGATGCATTGAAGCCACAATAATAAATCACCTCTCTTGTGTAGTCCCAAGTGTTCCTGTCTCTTGTGGTGGAATAATGGAATGGGGTATAGTCCATTTGTTGCAGCGTTTTTTACCAAATGTCTCTGTCAACTGGTGTATTGTTCCATGACGATTGGACTTTATCATCCTATCTATGCCTAATTCCTGCCATCTAGTATACAAAACGGTAACTAATGTGGACCAATGAACCTTAATAAATACTTAATTTTCTCACTTACAATACTCTTGAAAATCGTCGAATAGACAGTTTCAGAGTTCAGTTGTTGTCAGAAAGCACTTAAAACTATGGTCACTCATTCAATAAATCCCGTTGTTTTCATTCTTTTTATATTTTTTATTTCTCTTTGCATATGTAGAT
The DNA here is from genome assembly GCF_000517525.1 of Limulus polyphemus. Taxonomy (NCBI): domain Eukaryota; kingdom Metazoa; phylum Arthropoda; class Merostomata; order Xiphosura; family Limulidae; genus Limulus; species Limulus polyphemus. Next base: position 61,805 of record NW_013665828.1, on the reverse strand, counting down.
AATGCCTTTAATGAAACTGACATTGAATTGTTTTCCGATTGTCACTTAAAATTGTTTTAGACGAAACAGGTCATATGTTAACTGCCTTGTAGCGTATTTAAGGATAACCACCTGTTTGAACAATAAATACTGGTCTTTACTTTGATAATGCAGAATATTTTTTCTATCTTTAACACTTTCTCTATTACTTTGAATTATTAAACATCCTCCTGTTTATTGTACGTTTCACATAAATCTACATGAGACCAATTCTATCCCGAAATGTATAGAATCAAATATGTCTTCTCTTTACATAAGTTTATATTTTTATCTAGTAAATATTACTACACAATGCTCTCGGTTATTCATTTTTATGTAGTTTATATTTATTATTAAAAGTTTAGTCCAATTGTTTCGTCAATTTGTCATTTTCTTTATTTTGTTCTCCGACGAAACAGCGGCAAGTCTACGCACTTACAATGCTCAAAATTCGGGATTCGATTCCCAGCTGTGGACACAGTAGATAGCTCCATTCTTTATTTATCCCATCCTCATGATGGCGTAAAAGTGACCTTGCATTAACAGAAAGAAAATTCGTTTATTAGTTACCAGACAACATTCTGAATTTTACTTAACCTTTGGATAAATAAAAACTAATTGTACTTTATTTAAAACTTCTTTGAGTTTCGAAACTATGAAGCGCTGTACAACATAACATAGTTAAGTGTGAGGAAATCATTGTCCAGTTACGAGTCATGTTTCGATTTATCGCCATGACAACAATCAGGAAGTTTATTTGAGGGAATGTCTCTTGGCTAATGAATCTCACCCTAAACGTTCCTCCTCCAAAACTCCCACAAGGCACTAAATTCAATTACATCCGAATTTTACAAAGACAAGAAAGAGGAGGAGTTCAGCTGAGAAGAGAATGGGAAAAGCAAACGATTAAGGAAATTGGGTGCAAAGCCCTGTCAGCTCTTTAACTCCCGTTTTTCTCAATTATTCTACGATCCTTATCTGACTTGTATGCTTGCTTGCTTTATTTTTATCCGTATTTCTCTAGTAAATCCGTACACCCTAACCAAAAAGAAGGTATTTGAAATTATTTTCATTCATGAATACATACGTTCATCGAGAAATATCAGCTGTGTTCGATTTAATATTTCAAATTATCATTGCATTTTGTGAGCTAACAGTATCAGTTGGATATTTCTCTTAAGCCTGTTGTTAACTAGTAACATAACAAACTTTTAATCTTTTAGTGTTTCAACAACAGAGTATGTTTTAATGTTTCTAATTCACTTTAGTTTAAATATTGTCTTTACAGCGATGGTTTTATTGTCATGAAATTTTTACATGCTCTACAGTGATTCCTGTACGCTGAATCCGAAAATTATATCCATTTTTCTTCATCGCGTGCAGATTTTTTACAAACATCAGAACGCAATACATAAAAGAAAGACCACAACACGTAGTTTTGAGACGAAAGACGTAGATTTCACAAACAAATCAAGATGAACAAGGATGCATAGTCGTTTAACATCAATATTCCTCCCTTTCCTTCAGTTTTTTGTTTTGTATTTGTGTTAACAAACATAATAATAAAAAAATTTTCATTGTGGTAAACGAAATAATAATTTGATCTAAGTAAG